>NC_137790.1:109838189-110144602 GCF_963383645.1 Muscardinus avellanarius
TATACCATGGGGGGTGCCAGGTTGGGCGTTCTCCTATGGTGTGATATCTCTGCCACTGCCACTCCCCCACTTGGTCAAGTCCCTGGGAGTACAGTACTGGGATTTCTCCTCTAGAGGCCACAATTTGACTCACTGTTGTTGAGTGCACAGATGGAGCTGTCAGGGACTCGGTGAATTTGCTGCAGCTGCCGCCGGTAGCAATATGGCGCTGTTGCCATGCCCTCAGCCATGAGGCTGGTGTATTTCTTTTCTGTTTTTGAGCTCCGCTCTGAGTCCCTGCAGGTTGTGCTGAGGCCAGCCTCTGGGAGCTTTAGATGCTCCCTGCGCCGAGAAATCTGCCGAATTCCTCCCGGCTGATCTGCAGCGGCTCACCTCGGATCGCTGTCCATTGCTCCTCTCTGGTGCCTGGTGGGCTGTTGAGTGCATTGGTCTGGTGCCGTCCGGTGAGCTCACCACTGATGCCGGCAGTAAGGCACTGCTGCCGTGTCCTCAGACGTGAGGCCGACGTATCTCCTCTGTGGCTCTGAGCTCTGTTATGAGTTCCCTTCCTCTCTGGAGCCTGGTGCTGCAAGGGAAAATGGCGCCTGCCGCTTCGCGCCGCAGCTCTGGCTGCAGCACTGCGGTCTGGTTACTGGTGTCTCGTTTTTCCAGCCCTCTTTTTCTCTGTCCCTTGAAATTACATTTTTTCTTTATCTGCTGATGGTGTTTTCTGGCTATGAATGGCACTGATTTTGTCGTAATAGAGATTGGTTGTTAGCGGGACTCGTAAGCCCCGTTTTGCTCCATCCCATCTTCCTGGAAGTCAGGAAGCACTTTTTCTCTCCATTTTTAAATTAAAACTTTTTCAGCCATTTTTAAAGCTTAAAATAGTACGAAACCATACTACATCATTTTTACAGTACCTAGCATAGACTATTAGAATTTTATATTCCCAAAACATGAGCAAAACAAATTTAACCATCTAAATTTTGTCTAAGCAGTTGTTATTTATTTAAATAAAACCAGTTGATATAAAAATTCAATCATCTATCACTAATTTTCTAAATTTTTTTCCAAAATATACTATTACCTGTAAATACAAATAAGACATCAAGTATATGTATTATTTTTGATGGGAGAAAAAGAGTATTTAAGTACTGAAAATTCTCTTTGGCTTTCTTGTTTTTCTAAATATCTGGCTGAGAATGTTGACAAGACCCAAGCAGATCTTTATCTGTGCTATTTCTCAGGGTCATGTATTCAGGGAGCAAACTTGATAGAGGAGGTATTAATGTACAAGGAATAGGCCTGGTTACTGCATTGTATAAGAGAAGTAGAACTTCTGGGTCAGTGTTTCCCAACTGTAAAGCAAATTCACTATGTATGTTACAACCACCTGACCTACTTCACGTTGCACTCAACCTGACATGGGGACAAAGAGAACAGACACAATAATCTCATGATGATACAGATACTCGCTGTACCATGAGTAATAAAATTCTGTCTATAATTTTGAGTCTTTTAAATCTTTTTCCAGCATATGTAACATAGATTAATGTTTTAAGTTGTAGGCAGAGACAAACCAAATACTATATCCATCAATGAGCAATATACAACTGTAAGAGATAAGTAAAATACTAGAAATTTTTCAGGGAAAAAAATGGTCGCATTCCAGAATTTATTTATATAACACAGCTATGTTCACACATATAAATATAGCCAGAAAAGTGAAGAACAGAACAAGAGAGAGAAAATATTTTTCTTTAATTTCAGATAGTTGCTTATTTTCCAGATAAATTTCATCATACTTTTTAGGTATATAAATATCACACCTCATAAATTTAGATTTTTTTTTTTTACAGGTCTGGGGATGGAACCCAGGGGCATTCAACCTCTGAGCTACACCCCCTGCCCTACTTTTTATTCTTTATTTTGAAACCGGGTCTCATTGAGTTGCAGAGGGCCTCACTAAGTAGCTAAGACTGTCTGTGAACCGTGATCCTTCAGTCTAAGCCTCCCAAATGCTGGGGTTACAAGTGTGTGCCACCATGCCCAGCTTTAGAATTTTTATAAAGTAATAGTCAATGCAATACTTGCAAAGCATGTAAAAAAATCATTTGTAGAACACAATTTTGATACTATGAGTCTTTAACTAACATGATTAATGTAATGTAAAATTTACTTTAACAGTATAAAAATGATAGTGTCCTATTTTCTAGTTGAAAAATAATTTAAATTCAAGTTATTTTCTTCCAATTAATTATTGTAAATCTTAATAAAATAAACTAAAATAGTCACTTTTAGCTATTCAAGATATATGACATAAAATAAAAAGGAAAATTTTGCATAAAGGCTATCTAAAGCACTTTTTTATAGTGCACATTCTTGTAGCTATTTCCTTTTGAAGATAAACTGAGTAACTGTAATTGGGAGGAATCTCACAGTGGAAACTTGCTTTATATTCTAACTTTTTCATTTGGCTAAATTGATTTTTGGTATTCATAAACAGGGCCCATCATATTAGCTGTTATGGATGAGCTTTAATGTTTTTATAGTCATTGTGATATTTTCTGTTTCTGTAATTACATTAAATATAGCAAAAATCACGTTTAATACTTCATAAAAGGCAGAGGGAACTTTTACAAAAATAGAAGAAAATAAAAATAAATTAACAAGAATTTTACTGAGAACCTTAATGGTATGGTAATAATGATATATATTGAAACTGCGAATTATATTTTAATAAACAAAACCATAAACTATTACATTGTAAAACCTCAATAATAGCAAGCAGGTACTTTCTTGCAAGGACATTTATGTTTTTAAATTCTGATGTTGTAGCTAGAGGACAATGAAATAACAAAAATCAACTACAGAACAAAGTGCTTTTGTTCAATAAAGATAATTTTTTGGACAGCATTCAGCCCAGAAAAAAACACATGGCCCCCCTAAATTTAAAGAGTTTTATGAAACCATATTCTACCTGTCATTTAGGACTTGGGGCTTAGCATAGTTTCTGGAATTCTCAAAACTAAATGATGTATAATAGGGACATAAATAAATTTTGGGTATAAGACTAGGTCATTAATGGTAAGTAGTATAAAAAGATATCATAATTTGGTGTAAAAATTCAATATAAATGAGAAATATTAAAAAAATAGTCTAGAATTTCAGCCATAATGGAAGCTTTACATATTGACATTCTAATTCCAAAGGAAAAAAAATCCACGAAGTAAATAACTTTTTTTATTTTAGTCAGAGGGAATAAAAATCACTTATGTGATAGGCATTGTTAAGTAGCTAATGAGAAGTGAGGCCAGGAAAGGAATGGGAGAGTGGGTAGTAAATAGTAGGTATAGGGAGAAAGGCAGATTGCAGCAAGGATAACATTTTATTTTTGGAATGCTATATTACTATTTATAAATAGTTACTATTTTCTTAACATTATCATTAGCATATTATATTTTTATGGGTTTCTGAGGAATTTTGGAGGAAGATATAACTTTGTAGAGTGAAATTTTACTCAAGGAATTTATATTTTTAATAATCTAAGTATATCTTATAATATGCCTAAAAAATAAACAAATATGGGTAATTCTAAGTAGTTAAGTCTACACTTGGCAGTTGGATAGTTTCTGTAATTAGTGCATCAGTTAGGGTATAAAATGATGTTTAATGTGGTATTTCCTACCCTAACCATGATTGTCAGTAAAATATAATTCTGAAAATACTCATTAAAATATATGGACTCTGAATTTATGATGACACTGTTGCTATAGCTTGGAGGAATCAGGAGCACTGGTTGAGTGAGGGTTGATAAATGGTTCTACATATAATGAAGAAACACATGAAAACTTCTATGAGAGGAGAGTGCAAACAAGAAAATGAAGATTTGGCTACAGGCCACACCATCCCCATATGGACATCAGAACCTCAATGGAAATAGTATGTTAAAGTTATTCAAGGGTAGTTTTCCTTCATACAACAGTAACTGGTATTTCTGTAGTTTTTGTTGCCAGCCAAGCTGTACTACTTCCATTGGCTCATTCATTTTGTACATATTTCCATTAAGATACTAAGAATTTTTTTAATAGAACTCTTTTTGAAATTTTAGAAATAGATTTTGGCAAGATTTGTTGAAATTTCATTCAGGTAGTATAGTACTAGCAGCTAAGGATCTAAGCAATTAGGCTCTTTGTTTATAGTTCAGTGGTAGAACATTTCTATGCATGTACAAGGCCTAGAAACAATTTTCAGCATTAAAAAAAAGAATAATTATTTCTAAGTAAATTTCCCTGATTTTGAAAGTTTTTCTGTTATACTGTAGATATGTTACTATGAGTATTAACATAACAGATATCACTTAAATTGTATGAAAAATTATTTCATTTAATAAACATAAAACAGTTGAGTTTTTAAAAAAATAATTACCAAAGGAAAAAGTTACATAAAAGTTATAGATTTTCAGGAATTTTCTGGGTGGGTATATTGGCTAAAGTCTATGAAAAAAGGTTTGTTGAGCAAGTTAGAACATTTTCTAATATTTGCTTTAGAAATTTCTAATCTCAAAATTACAAAAAGCAAGAACAAAATAAACATAAATTGAGTTCCCCAGCTGTAATCTAGAAAGTTCTTATGGACTTTTATAAAAATTAAAGTACTTTAATACATTTAGGAAAAAATCCACACCAAAAAAATTTAGCTGAGCATTGCCAAGTTCTGTGAAAATATCTTGCCAGTATATGTACTGTAGTCACATCAACAGTTCTTTATACTGCATGATGAAAGCCAATATGGTTTTCAATTTCCAAAATGAATAAATATAAATGAATCTTGGAACATGATAGTGTTCTAATAATGAAAAGTCCCACTAAAAACAAAACAATCACGTCTACAGCTCTTCCACTCCTGCAATTTACAAATAAAAGTACATTGCATTTTTTCCTTCATCTTGCCTAAGTAGCAAGGCCTCAGTGAATTCCCGAGCCATTCTTCTGAGAATTTATTGGTCTTGAGGACTTTTTGACTAGTCAGAAAAATAGAAAATTCCAAACTGTTTACCTAAAATTAACCTTCAATACTGAAGTAGGCTGAATAATTTTTAATCAGCAATATGCATGGCCTAATCACTGGGACCTGGGAATGGTACCTAATATGGAAAATGTTTCTTTATGCGTGGATGTCTGTAAACCTTAAAAAATTTCTTTACAGTTTAAGTTAAGAAGATAGAAATATTATCAGGGTGAACCTGGTGTAATCACAAGAGGCCTCATAAGAGACAGAATGACTATCAGACAAAGAAAAAAGATCATATGACAATAGAAACAGATATTAGTGTCAGTCATAAGGCCAAGGGATGCAAACAACCTATGAAATCTGTAAGAACAAAACAATTGTCTCTAAAGAAACCTTGATTTTAATCCTGAAAGTTTCAAACAACTGATCTACAAACTGTGAAATTGTGTATGTGTGTGTGTATGTGTGTGTGTGTGTATTTGTGTGTGTGTTTACATTAAGTTTGTGGTAATTTTACATCAGCAATCAGAAACTAACACAATATTTTTACTTCTATGTATTTGAGCAAAGCAAACTAGATAAATACAAAAGAAAAAAAAGTATAGAATATTTTACACTTTTTAAGGTAAACCTTAAAAGTAAAGCATATGATTAGGTCGTGCTTCCAAATGTAAATTTTAGTTCTTAAGGAAGGTTCTGTCTGGAACATAAGTGATGTTTATAATAATTTTCTATATTCTGTAGTCCTCTTGTTCTATATTTTGTAGTTCCTTGTGAAAATGTGAGAGAACAAAATCTGCTTTCAGGATCCTCCAAAGAAGCATTTATCAAAATTATTAATATAAAATCTATTTATTCTGATGACTCAGGAAATCTTACAAAGGGATATAGTATGCATTTTACTACCTCAATATTCCCCAGGTAGTTGTATAGGAAATATTTCTAGAGAGCTAAAATTGGTATTGCTATATGCAATCTATAAATATCCTAAAGGGAACCCTGAACTCAGCTTATGTAAGTATCCTTTTCAATCCTTCACAGTTAACTTCACAGAATAAAAGAAGTATTTATCAAACCTGAAAAGTGAGTGTAAACTGTGGAAACCATAATATGAAGTTTGAGAATTGAACATGTATGTATGCAGGTATTTTTAGTTCAAATATTTTGTTTCTCATACAAATTTTAGAGAGAATCTTCAACAGAGACTTTTCAGTTAATAAGTTTAAGAACTAAAATGGAATAGAGAATCAATCTTTTATAAAGGAAACTCTATTGTAGTATAGGTAGTTTTATAGTTGAAATATAAAATATAGCATGTCTGCATTCACCTTAAGAAAATTTAAAAAAACTGTCATAAAATAAAAGTACTATGCTTAGCCACATATATTTATTCAGTCATGCATATTTATCTGCTTTTACAATAAAATATATTTTTTCACTTCTCCTAAAATGCCATTTTCTGGTAAGCAATATCATAAATCAGATGAATGCTGGGTTATAAGTGAATAATAAATCATTACTAGAAAGAGCCAGAAGTAGGAAGCTGCTGGTGACAGATCTTTCTTTAATCTCTCAGAAGACCTAGATTCTAGTCTCTGATCCATCACAAAACCACTATATCATCTTGGGTTAATCAAGTGGGTTGTCTCCATTCATAAGAGTACATACTAATATCTATCTTAAGTTGAAAGAAAAATAAATTGATCTGTAAGAAAGCAAAACTAAAAATTTTAAGGACAGTATTAATTTTTCAAAATTAAGGCAATAATTATAAATCAACATAAAAATGTACATTGTTGGGATTGAAAATTAGTGCAACAACTTTGGAAAGCAGTTTGGAAGACTCTGAGAAGAATAGGAATGAGCCTCCTGTATGATTCAACAATATTACTCTTGAGTATCTACCCAAAAAATGGAAATCAAACTACCAAACTAATAAATGCATATCTATGTTTATAGTTGCATAATTCATAATTTCCAAACTACAAAACCAGCCAACATGCTTATCATCAGATAAATGAATTTCAAAACTATGAGATAGGTATACAATGAAATTTTACTCAGCCATAAAACAACAAAATTACATCATTTACAGTGAAATTATGGAACTGGAAAAAATATCCTAAGTAATATTAATCAGTCACCAAAAGTAAGAAATTGGAAGCTAGGGAGAAAATGGGTCATAGTAGGAACTCTAGACAAAAAAAGAAGATACTATAGATGAGGAAATAAGGCAACCTAACTGAGGAGGATAGGAAGGGGGAAAAGGAAAATTTCCTAATGTACATGATGTATATCAACAAATATATCAAAGTCAATCACTGAGCCAAACATGAGAGTGAGGAAGTGAGAAAATGGGGTGGGAATTGAGTAAGGGCTAATTGGTTGACGTGTGCATGTATGCCTATTCAATCTTGTCTTCCACTAAGATGTATGACTACAATGTATCAATAAAAAAATTAAAAATGTTCATCATGGGCAGTATATATAAAGAAATATAATCTCTAGCATCTCACCACATAATTTTTATGACTTATTTTTTTAGTCGTAGAATGGGCTTGATATGTAGATTTTAGTGTCCATATCAGCCTCTAAATATGTGTTAAATAACACAAGGGCAAGCACTAAGGGTAATCCTTCTTTTGATTGACTCATTGTCAATTAATGAAGGTCTTTAAGGAAACTTGCAAGGTGCCTTCATCCTTGCCAAGTCATCTAGTCATTGAAGGACAGCCATCATTTTCACAGATCACTGCACTCAAGAAGATTGGATTACATAAGCATGTACACTAGGAGTCAGGGATCATGGGAGCTGTCTAAAAATTCTGGATACCACAATTCTGCAAATGCAATGAACTGCAAAAAAAATCTCTAATTTTCCTATACAGACCCCTCCCAACCCTATTTTATTTCCACTGAAATTGCTATAGTGAACTCCCTTTTCCCAAATAGAAATTATTTAGCTGCCACTATTGCCACTGTGAGTTTGTCCTCCTCTACAACATTTATTCATACTTTTTTCATTGTCATAGCTCATTAAGCCTCTCTAGACATCTATTTTCCTAACCACCTTCAAATGAAAATTTTATATAATTTTATTAACATTTTTGACCTATTTTAACTCTTACTCTAATTGTACTTCAAAGTAAGAGTCATAGTAATACCTTCATATATGCACACACTATCACTTAGTTTGTTTCCCTCCACACAACTACCTTCACATAAAATCTGAATGGCACATATATACTAGTGTATTAGTTTACAGATTGTTGGTATACTTATATTTATACATAAAAAATGAATAAGACTTTTTGTTAATTTTAATGCTTTGGAGAAATATCATTCCTGTTAAGAATGCATGCTATAGGTATTGATATTTGATTTTACTTGTTTCTTAGCTAAGATAAATACATGCATACTTATAAAATAAGACCTGAGCTTAGTAAAAGATTGGCTTTAGAATTTGCATAAACTGTACTTTTTCTTTGGAGTCATTTCTTTGTTGCCTACATTTTAATTGTTTCACTATGGCTAATATGTATATTCAGGGATACACAGAAGCAAGAAATGAAAGATTAGTTATTGTATTCTGAGTAATTGCAATCTAATTTATAGTTCCAAAGTCAAAACCAGAATACAGAAAAATTAGTGGAGAATAATACATAGGATTATTTTCATTTTTTTATGGTAAGTTCTGGCCAACATTCCTTCATTTATTTATTTTTTTTTCCCCTGGGTCTGGGGATGGAACCCAGAGGCATTTGACCTCTGAGCTACACCCCCCGACCAATTTTTTATTCTTTATTTTGAAACAGGATCTCACTGAGTTGCAGAGGGCCTCACTAAGTAGCTGAGGCTGTCTGCAAATGGTGATCCTCCTTCCTATCCCAACCTCCCAAATGCTGGGATTACAAAAGTGTGCCACCACTCCCAGCTCAACATTCTTTCTAGATAAAAAACTCTGTATTGTTAAGGTAAAGAATGAAAGTTTCTTAACATGACAAAAAACACTTATAAAATCTTCAGATAACATTATACTCAATGGGGCAAAACTATAAATCTCACAACTTCTATTTAACACAATATTGTGAAAGTAATTAAAAAAGATAGTAAAAAACCCAAATTGAAAGCTGTCGGGGCCCGCTCGGCTAGACCGAGATGGGGCGGTGGCTCAAGATGGCGCCTAGGCATGTTGCCAAGTCACGAGGCTCACGAGGCTGGCGGTGCCCTGAGCCTGCGCAGTGAGCCCTATCAGGCGCAGTGAGCCCTATCAGGCGCCCTACGGAAGATCAGTGATGCAGCGCCTCGTGCTTCCACCAGCCCGCCTATGAGAGGGTTAGAAATGTGCATGCCCTAGCTGTGGGAAGCTTGTGGTTGGTGGAGTGATGAGGGAGGGGTTTTGAGACTGATATATATTTGCCTGCTGTGTGCATTGAAGGGGAAGCATTAAAAAGGAAGCATCATCAACAGACCCGGCGTTTGTGTGTTCTTTCCCAGGGATCTGCAGGACGGAGCCTTAGGGACGCGACAGAAAGCAAGAAAGCAAGATAGTAAAGTTATCTCTAAGTGCAGATCAAACTGTCCCATATTTCTAAAGAAAACAAAGATTCCTTGAAAAACCTGTCAGAACTAAAACATAAATTCAGTAACTTTTCAGGTAAAAAAAATCAGCATAAAGTGTCAGTAGATTTTAATACAAAAATAAGTACTTAAGTAAAAAATTAATAATCATATTCAGTTATTTTTATAGTATCATGAATTGTACTCACAGCACTCTACTATTGACCTATTCTCCCAGTGCTCTCCTTTTATTATTATTTTGAAGCAGGGTATTGCTGAGTTGCTGATTATACCATTAAATAAGCCTAGAAATTTTAATCAATAAAGGGAAGATTTGTGCACTAAAAACCACAAAAGCTTTTATTTTCTTTTAGCAGGAACTCTTTAGGTGTTGTGTATAAAATGGTAACCTTGAAATGTTTGAAATCTGGTAAAATGTTCCTGGAAATTCACTGTGCATAAAAATCATCTAGAAAGATTATTGAAACAGACTCTTGGATTACCTCAGAGATCCTATTTTAGTACTTTTGTGAGTTAGAGTCAAGATTCTATATGTCTTATTGGCATCCAGTGCTGATGTGTCTAATAAGCAAACCATATATTTATTAGAACTATTTTATGTTGCATCAAAATACATTTTATTTAGTAACTTTATCTTTTATTTACTCATTTATTTTTGGGCATCCTTCTTCATCATTTATACTATGTCTTTTTTCCATAATTGATTATGGAGTATTTATTTTCATTCCCACAAATCATAGAATAGCTCAGAAGAAAAGAGAAAAAAGCAATTGTGTGTGTATATATATTCTTAGAATTCTTTCTACTTGTAGAAGAATATAGTCTTTCTATGAATTTTTACAAAGACAATTTTTAAAGTGCTGTTTTTATTTTTATACTTTTAGCAAAAATGAAAGAATGCATGTTTATATAATTTTTATATTAGTCATACAAGATATGTTCATATGGAGAAAAAAATTTAGCCGAGAAAAAAAATACATTTTCCTCTTTATATGTATATAGCAACAACTTGTTTTAGGCAATATATAATTTAGTGCTATGAATAAGGAAAATTTGTATCTAAAGTATCTGACTTACTGGTATTCTTAATTATTTTTGTGATGTATTATGTTCACACATGCAACCATTTTATATTTGTAAAAATAAGCTAAATTATTATTTTATTATTTAATCAATGTTTAGTTTCCCCAGACTCTATAAATAACATCAGTACAATTGTTTTCCTAATGATATGCACAATTTAATTATTATTTTTCCCATGGGTTAAAGAGACACACATTCTTCTCTGATATATCTGACTGTCCATGCTTCCTTCCCCTAGGTCTAGTCTATGATATAGCAATTACCAGCAACATTTTTCATAAGATGTACTTATGTTACATCTTTTTTGCTTGTTTGTTGCTTTGAAGGAGGAGAAAAGTGATGAAGGAGGATAATGAGGTAGGCAGAAAGTGTGGATAATGACTATGGTGCCCTTAGTGACATAAAACCAAAGTGCTTTTATGCAATATACAGAGGCCAGGGTGGGATAAAGGAAAGAAAAGTGGAGGAAAATGAACAAATTATTTTTTTCCAGAAAACTAACAAATCTTTATTCAGCAATCCAAATCTAGTGTCTGATCAAGTCACTTACCCATATGATTTTTAAATGACTGTTGGCCCTTGCTTAACACATTCACAACAAATATTTTTTCAAGGGTTTAGTTCATAATAAAGGTCAACTGAATTGAAAACAAGTTATTTTATTAAAACATATATGAATAACTCAGAATCTCTTGTCAATTTTGTTAATGCATGGGAAACAAGATGCACAATAGGTTTTTAAGATAAAAATGTCTGTAATGATAATTATGCCTCCTGTGTTTCTAGTGAACAGACTGTGTGAAGAATTTTAATTACCTTAGTGAATAATTATCAGATATTTTCATAAACTTAATTAGATTTAATAAAGGTCAGATCTATCATTTATTAGCATATAATAGGCTATTTTATCAATAAAGTATTGATTATTTTTCTCAAAACTATACATAAACAAAACTACCATGCTTCAAAATATCAATGCTTTTTCTTCTTTTTCCATTTTAGTTCAAACTACTCCCTATATTTAAAGCCATTTTCTACTGTTGTTTTTCATTTATATATCTCTAAGAAAGTCAAGAACTTTACCAGATCTTGGGTAGTGACTTCACACCTTTAAAACTTTCATATGAATACATTAAGAAATAACAACCCATTGTGCAACCCTTCATTACACTTTTATTTTATCACTCATAAAAGGCATCAAAATTGTTAATTCTCTATAAATATGAAAAAGAAAACTACTAACCCATGAAATGCAGCTTTGAATTTAATGTAGCAAGCAGTGTACAGATGTGCACATGTCTCAAATTCAGCTTTAAAACAAAATAAATTAGCACTTTCTAATTCTGGGCTTCTCTTCTCTATCATTTGGCCAGATATTAAAAAACAATCAATAACAAACAACACCTCAGAATATAGCTTCTCAAAGAATTTGTGATGCAAAAGACTTTCTGACCCATGAAGCACCTTTTTCTAGAGCAGTTATCAAACTTTTCATGCACTTATGTTACTTGATGATCTCATTGAACCATGCTAAGTATTCCGCATTTTATACAGGCTTTCATGTAGTACAATTGCTACTGGTTCTCAGATGGATGACCTTCAGACTTAGAGCTTCTTGTTTGCCAGGTGATATATTGCATAGTTATGATCTCACTAGAATTTTTACTAGTATACTTTGAAAAAGAATAGTGTGAGATTTTTCAGTGTTATGGGAAAACCCCTCTTCAATTGTATTTGAAATAACATTTTAATATTCTTTCTGATCCTGAAAAACATATTGTTCATAATGGACATGCAGACATTCATATACATATACATACATGCATATAAATACATGTGTGGTAAAACAAACAAAATCCAACTAATTATTCAACAGAATATTAAAATCTTATGTTTTCAATGTATAGTCAGCAGCCTTTATTTTTATCACCTGTAATTATAGTGCAAAATAATAAAAATATTTAAGGGAACATTTTTGTTTTTATTTTATTCTCTGTTTTTAAACCAAAGTACCAGCACATTCAAGAATTGGAAGAAATGCATAAAGAAATAGGTGGAAAGACATTTTACATTTCATCAAATTTCATTTGAATGAATTTCTTCTCTTTCAGTGCTTGGCAATTGTAGCATTGTAATCATACATCATGATGAATTTCAGAGTGGTAGTGAAATACATGCACATAGCACCCAGTGAGCTCCTCCTGAGTCCCATCCTGCTCTTTCATAGTCCTTCGGTACATCATTGAGATAGGCATTGATACATTTGTATATTTAAATTATGTCCATTGAAGTGTTTTCTTAATCAAAAATTTCTCCACCCATTCAACTTGCTTCTGTAGGTCCTCTCCAATCATTCTTCTGGGGTTTCTCCTCTTGTTTAGAGTCCCTTTTGTATTGCAATTTCTTTCTTGTTTTCAGATATAAGGAAAAAATTATGATCTTTCACTTTTTGTGATTGGCTAATTTTTCTTAGCAAAGTATATTCTTGTTCCATTCATTATTCTGCAAATGACATAATTTTGTCCTTCTTTATGGCTTAATAAAATTGGTGGCCTGATTTCAATTCCTTTGGTTAGATACTCAGGAGTGGTATAGCTGAGTCATGTGGTAGGTTCATTCCTATTCCTCTGAGGACCTGGCACACTAATTTACAAAGTGGTTGCACTAATTTGCGGACTCATAAACAATATATCAGAATTTCAATTGCCCATATTCTCACCAGCATTTATTATTAGTTTTGTTTTAATGATTGCTATTCTAAATAGGTTTGGGTAAAATTTCAGTGTAGTTTTGACTTGAATTTCTGATTAACAACGATGTTGAACTTTTTTTCTTATATTTATTGCACATTTTATTTCTTCTTTTGTGAACTGTCTAGTTTACTTACCAATTTTTGCTTGTTTCTTTTTGTTGGTATTATGTTCCTTATATATTTAATATATTAGTCCTTTTTAGAGGAGTAACTGAACATATATTGTCCAATTTTGTTGGGCCTCTATTAAGATTCCTAAATTTTTCTTTGGCTGCACAGAAGATTCTCAATGTAATGCAACCCAACTCATTACTCTTCATTTTAATTGATTACGTCTTTGAGTCTTACGGAAGAACTTTTTATTTTCAGTGCCTATATGTTGGAGCAATAGTTTATGCCTTGTTCTAGTAAATACAAAATCTTTGCTCTAATTTCTAGGTTTTTGGTGCATCTTAAATTGACTCTTGTGAAGGGTGAGGATGTGGAATTTATTTTTTTAGTGTATTAATGTACAGTTTTAATAACACCATTTGTAGAAAAGGCTATCTTTTGCCTCTTTTTTCAAGTAACAGCTGGCTATAAATGTATGGATTTTTTCTGAGTCTTCTATTCAGTTCCATTGGTCTATGTTCCTGTTTTTGTACCAATGTCATGCTGCTTTTATTATTATATCTCTGTAGCATAGTTTCAAGTCAGGTATTATGATATCTCCTGCATGGTTCTTATTGCTGATAAATCTTTTGGCTATTCTGGGTCTTTTGTTGTTCCATATAAATTTTAGAACTGAGTTTTATAGATCTATAAAGAATAAGCAAGGAATATAATAGGAATTGAACTGAACCTGTAGGTTGTTTATGGTAGGATGGTCATTTTATTTTAAAGTTTTTATTGATGCATTGTAGTCATATATCCTAATGGGGTACAAGATAGTAGAGGCATACATGCACACATCACCCAATTAGCCCTTCCCCAATTACTACCCCAATTCCTCCCCACCTCCCTCCTTCTCATGTTTGGCTTACTGATTTATTTTGATATGTTTATTAATGTAGGTCATGTACATTAGGGAATTCTCCTTTTCCCCCTCCAATCCCCCCCAGTTAGGTTTCCGTATTTGTTCATCTATGGATTCTCCTTTCTTGTCTAGAGTTTCTCCTATCATTATGTTTCTCTCTAGCTTCTGACTATTAGGGAGAACATCCAATTTTTTACATTTTGTTGCTGACTAATCTTCCTTAGCATAATGTTCCTCCACTTTCATCCATTTTTCTGCAAATTACATAATTTTGTTCTTCTTTATGGCTGAGTAAAATTTCATTATATACATATTTTATAGTTTTGGTAATCCATTCATCTCTTGATTGACACCTTGGCTGGTATCTAGAAAATACAGGGAACACTAGAAACTCAATGGTAATAAAACAAAATAACCCAATAAAAAATTGGCAAGTGAACTAAATAAATACTTCATAAAAAAAGAAATTCAAGTGACCAATAAATATATGAAAAAATGTTCAACATCATTAGCAGAGAGATGCAAATCAAAACTATTCTGAGATTTCATCTAACTCCAATTAGAATGGTAATCATTAAAATCACAAACAACAACAAATGCTAGTGAGGATGTGGAGAATTGGGAACTCTAATACATTGTTGAAATTGCAAATTAATGCAGCCACTTGGAAAACAGTATGGAGGATTATCAAAAGAATGGGAAAGAACCTACCATATAATGCAAGAATATCACTTCTAGGTGTCTACCCAAAAGAATGAAAACCAAACTACCAAACTAAGGCATGCATATTTATATTCATAGCCACACAATTTACATTTTAATGATATTTATTCTGCCTATTCAACACTACTAGAGATCTTTCCATATTCCAAGATTTTATTCAATTTTTTTTCTTTAGTGTTTTATAACCTTCATTGTTGAAGTCTTTTTCTTCCTTGATCAGATTTATCCCTAGGTATGTTTATTGCTTTTAAAGTTATTGTGATTGAAATTGTTTTCTGAATTTATTTCTCAGTGGATTCATAGTTGTCATATAGAAAAATTACGTTATTAGATAGATTTTGTATTTAGTTACTTTGCTGAATACATTAATCAGCTCTAGAAGTCATTTTGTTGATATTTTGGGGTTTTCTAAGATCATGTTATTTGCAAATAGAGATAATTACAAGTTCTTCTTTACCTATTTGTATTTCTTTGATTTCCTTCCCTTGCCTTATCACTATAGCTATAGTCTTGAGCACTATATTGAAAAGGTATGGTGATAGGTAACATCCTTGCCTTGTTCCTGATTTTTAAAGCAATTTCTCAAAGTTTTTTCCCATTCAATCTGATGTTGAATTTTGAATTCTAGAATCAAATGAAAATATTGACACAACACAAAAATCTCTGGGACACTTTTAAGGTAATATTAAAAGAAAATATCATAGTACTAAGTGCTCATATAAGAAACCAAAATCACCAAATAAACAACCTAATGACACACCCTAAAGCCCATGAAAAGCAAAAACTGTCTAATCTCAAATACAATAGAAGATGAGAAATCATTAAAATCAGAGCAGAAATCAACTAAATAAAAACAAAAATACAAAATATCAACAAAGCAAATGTCTGTTTTTAAGTAAAATAGATAAACTTTTAGCCAACCTAACCAGAAGAAATATAGAATAAACTAAAATTACATAAATAAGAGACAAAAGAGTGATGTTATTACAGACAACATGAGGCTCATCAGAAAATATTTTTTAAAATTATACTCCATGGCAGGACATGGTGGTGCATGCTTGTAATCCCAGCTCTTGTGAGGCAGAGACAGGAGGATTGCAAAAGTCGAAGCCAGCCTCAGCAACTTAGTGAGACCCTATTTCCAAATAAAATATAAAATAGTTCTTGAAGTATAGCCTGGAGGCAGAAAAGCTCCTGGGTTCCACCCCCAGCACCACAGAATATATATATATATATATATATATATATATATATATATATATATGATAAATATTTAGTATATATATTTAGTATAAATATTTAGTATATATATAATATATATATATATATATTCTGATGAAATGGAAAACCTGAAGAAACTGAAAAATTTCTAAACACATACATTCTTCTTAAATTGAATTTATAGTATATTTAAATCTGTTTGTTGCAGTTCACATTCATATTTTTTATTATTTATAGATCAATACAAAAAGTCTATGGCATAATTATTTGAATAGAGAGGATATGATATAAATGATGGGCTAAAATGAGTTCAGGAAAAGAGTATCTGCTTCCTTTTGTATTTTTCTCTTACTTTATTTTAGACCTGATGTGTATCATTTTGAATAAATGACTAACATGAAAATCTTTAATTTCTTGTTACAACCAATCTGACAAAGAAAGATTTGTTCCATGTATGCATGTGAATAATAATTTTATTATCAACTTTTGAATAGAGAGTTTTCAGAATTTATTGTAAGTCTTTCCAATTCACTATAACAATAATTATTGCTATTATTATTATTATTATTATTATTAATATTATTATTATTTGGTGGTACTGGGGTTCATGGAAACCCTTCTAGTTCTGGGCCACACTCCCAGACCCAACTTTATACTTTTTTTTATTTGGAAACAGGGACTCTTAAACCAACACATGATTGTCTTTGAACCTGCGCAATCCTCCCGTCTCCGCCTCCCAAGCACGGGGATTACAAGCGTGCACCACCATGCCTGACTAGTTATATTATTTTGATGACACATTTTCTGGTAATATTTTAATGCAGTCTGGAGAAGACAATCAATGTTCAGATCAAACGCTCAATTGAGTAGTGTTCAAAGACCTTTTTCTTTAAATCTTAATTATAAAAAATAATTTGGAAAGGGTAAACTATGTATTCAGACTCTCATCAACACCTCAAACTCAAATTCTAAATTTACTAAATGTTTACTCTTCCTTACTATTAAACTCAAGATTCCCATGGCCTCTTTTAATAATATCTTTATTTATGTGTTAACCAATGTTAGAAATCTGTAACTTAACATTCTTTCTCCTGTCTACTGTCAAACATTTACCTGGGTTATTGTCATAATTTGTCTGTATGATCCTGGCAATAATGCTATGTGTTTTCTATGTCCAATGTAAGCCAATAAGGATATATTGTTTTAGGTACCACCTCAGCTATTTGAGAAATGGAGAATAATAGAACAATCGATTAATTTGAAGATTTTCTCATCTCTGTTGTTATCCCTTATTTAATGGTGGTAAAAAAGAACTGAGATTGTTAAAAACAAACAAACAAACAAACATAGAAGATAGCAAGAAAAAAGCACTGAGCCTAGAAATTCCTTTAACTCTACAAATTCCTTAGAAATAATTTTTACCACTCATGTTTATGATATTTGACTATTTCTTTTATAATATGTACTACATAATTAATTATCTTCCAATTTCTATGTGGATCTAGAATTCAGAGAGATTTTTTTTTCTTTTGTGGTGCTAGGAATTGAAACCAGGGATATTCTTTCTCTGACCTATGTAGCCATTTCTATTTTATATACAGAGTATCACTAATTTTCTAAAAACCTCATTAAGTTGCTGACACTGTCATTTAATCCAGAATTCTCCTGCCTCAGCCTTCCAAATAATTGGATATTGATGTGCATCATCAAGCCTAGTGAGACAATTTTGTGTGTGTGTGTGTGTGGTACTGGGGTTCCTGGAAGCCCTTCTACCTCCAGGCTATACTCCCAGACCTATTTTATATTTTTTATTTTGAAACAGGGTCTCTCAAGCCAGCGGGGCTGGCTTCGAACCAGTGTGATCCTCCTGCCTCCACCTCCCAAGTGCGGGAATTACAAGTATGTGCCACCACGCCCGATTAATGAGAAAATTTTTTTTAAATAATATAATCTTTAGTCTTTTAGAAAATCAGATACTTTTATAACATGTAAAAATGGATCATAACATTTTCAGTTATCAGTATTTTTCACTTCTTAATGTATGTTAAACTTTGTTTTATTTAATGTAATATGTTATATGACAAAGAAGAGTGTAAATTAACAATGATGATATAAACACTAAAACTATAGTTTATTGTTCTACAAATTCAATTTAAAATTAGTCTAAGGGTTACTCTGGAGATGTAATCATTGTAATTTACTCCTGAGGAACCTAGAAGAGTCAAGGAAACCATTGGATTATAATCATTTTTAACAGTATGAGCTCTCAGCTAAGTAATTTAACTATATTTCTTTCCAAGAAATTGGTATCACTGAGATGTCCAGGAATAGATCATCTGGTGCTTGGTGTCATACTGGATAAAGTCCACATCTGCAGCTGTAATGTGTATGTTTTTCTAAATTCTCCCCCAAATTCAGATTAAGAAGCCACAGGCTCTTTTACAAAGTCATAAAATGATAAATAATTTATATGCATGTATCTTCAAGTCAACTCATTATCCAATGTTTACAAAAATGAGCTTTGTGTAGAGAGACATGTTGGATTTCTGTAATAAACAGATTTTGGAAAAACAAATCATTACTGATACCCTGTTGGGCTTGAATGAAAATTTTATTCCTTTTTCTTTATATTTACCTCAGCAGAGCACTTTTTTAAAGAACACTGGCATAATTATTATATCTTTATCAGTAGGTATTTTTTAGAGAATGTGTGATTTATAAAATACTGACCATTGTCACCCTTATATTGAAAAGAAGCCCATCTCTTCTCCAAGCAGAGGTTGCGGTAGAATTTACCTATAGACATATGTATGGTAAATTCTTAGAGCTTACTTCCAAAATTTCTATCTATACAAAACTAAAGACAAGATTCTATTCACTTTGTAAAGTAAAATTTCCCCAAGTCATATCTTCAGCAATCCTAAAATTGTGAATTACATGTGAATTACCTCATGTAATATTTTCATAATCTAGTATCTGTTATCAACACATTAAAATCAAGAAAATATTCATTTTCAATTGATATTCTATGACATTCAAAACGTGATCAAATAAACAACATGAACATAAAAAAGAGTAATAAGTAATAAGAAAAAATGCACACAAAATTAGTAGGCACATTAAACACTCTCAATTCATTACATAAAAATATTTAAGGATTTTTTGGTTTTGTATTATAAATACATTATATTATGAGGACATTTTTTAAATCTATTGGGTGTTTTGAATTACTATGCCAAGGATAATTATAAACAAAAAACAGGTAATTTGTAGATAAATTTGAAAAATACAATAAAATCAGGGAAATTTAGGTAGTGTGTGTAAAGCAAATACATATAATTTATTTGCTTGGATTTTTGAGAGTATGAAATTATAAATGAAATTCAAAATTCTCTACATGCTTGTGATATAAAAATATCAGAATTCTTTTAAACTCCAATAGTATCAAACAGAAATATTGATTTAGTTCTAAAGGATAACTTCAATTAATTTTAATCACATTTTCTATATGTGATACCAGAAAGTAACTAAAATTCTGTGTCAGGGATATAGCTATGCACAGGAATAGAATAAAAATCAGTCAGTGGACAAATAAAATGTATTCAAGTTTTCCCAGAAGGAAAAAAAAAATAGCCTCACCTGGGGAAAGGCCTGCCTGCTCTAAAGAAATGTTACATAACACAATATCCACACAAGAACAAGTATGGGTGATTTATGGAGCCTGAGGGAGACACAAAGTACACTGAAGCATAAATATACACGCAGATGGAAAAGCGTCATGAATATAAAAATAGATGAGGGTGAATGGGAGTATGTCTTTATTGTGTACCACCAGTTAAGATTTAATAAATATTCAATAGTAGATTTTTTAAAGTTAGAAAAAATATTTTAAAACAAACACAAGGTAAGAAGCCACACAGAAAGTAACTATATCAAAACATAAAAAATTCTCAAGAAGTCATCGCTAGTTCATAGCTTTGAATTTTAATTCATGCTCATTTATATAAATATCAGTAATTAAAAGGATAGATATTTAAGCCAATGGTAAGATATCTTAATTTAGAACCTTGATGTTACACAGTCTGACTCTAACTTTAGAAAATTTTCTAGAAAATTATTAAGTAGAAATCCCAGAAATATACAACTTCATAAGTTTAAAATGATACAATATTTTGAGAACTATAATGAAATACTCTTATTACATTAGGTTCTTATTCTTTTTAAACATTAAATACTACGGTTAATCTCTTACTATACCTAATGTATAAATTAAACTTTATCATTTGCATTTAAATATTAGACAAAAACAAAATATATTTGGTTTGATGGATGGATAAGAAGTATCTATGTAATAATTGACAAATATTTTTACTAAAAAAAAATGAATCATTCTAGAGTAAGAGATATTTCCAAAATGTTCTAAATATTCCTCATCACTCTAACTTTCTTTTCCTTTTTGGTGGTGGTACTAGGGTTCCTAGAATCCCTTCTACCTCCAGGCTAAACTCCCAGATCTATTTTATACTTTTTAAATTTGGAAACAGGTCTCTTAAGCTATGGCTGGCTTCAAACCTGCAAGATCCTCCTGTCTCAGCCTCCCAAGCACTGGGATTACAAGTGTGCACCACCACGCTGGCTCTAACTTTCATTTTTAAAACTATCTTGCCCTGATTCTCTAAGGAAACTTAAAATAACAAAGAAACTCCTACAAAACAGCACCCTGCGTTTTTAAAAACTCATTTGCCTTTTTTGTTTTAGCACTGTTAGACAATTAGATTATCATAACAAAGTGTAAATGTGGAGTTAAATGTAACCCAATCATGACATTTTATGTTTCTGGAAGCAAAAGTGCTTGATATATAATCAAGTGAAATTGCTCAATTATACTTAAAGAAGTCATTAATAATATTGTGTTAGTAGTGATTTAGGTATTTCTTTCCTTAAAGAGACAGAATGTTAAACATATTTTAATTATTTATTCTTAATATATTTTCCATGTGTTTTTGTTTGTTTGTTTGTTTGTTTGTTTGTTTGTTTTTTAGAAAAGTCTGATCTGGGTGGTTGAGAAGCTGCAGTTCTTTCTAATCCCTCAAACACATGCTCACTCTTTGGTACTTTGTTGAAAGTTGACTCAGCTGTTTTGTGTTGGTTTAATGGCAGCACCAACTGGTTCTAGCTCCTAATTCTAGAGAATCTTTTCTCCCAAGAGGTTTTCTTTGCCTCAAAAGCTCCATTTCTACACAGTCACACAAATATACCTCTTTATCTATCTCTATGTGTGGTTTATTTATTAAGGGTCCCTCTAAGTTGAAAAGTTTATCTTAATGTATACATGCCATCTATGTGTTGAATAAGCTATACTATAAGTTTAGAAATTTACATGTCATATTACCACTTTTCTGATAAATTTTTACCTATTAAATCTCACCTTGAATCTGTACATATTACACTAGTGATGTATACCAACAACTGCTACTCAAGACAGATGATGGCCTAATAAAAGCATATACCCCCATTTTATCAGTGCTGTTGGTTTGGAAGACAATGTCTGTTCAATGTCACACACTGTAATGTAAATCCTCTCCATTAGGGGCAGTAGCAGGCTAAGAAATGCTGGTGCCCAAGTTTCTGTTAGTTTCCAAGTTACAGTTATGGGCCACGCCCCAAGCTGAGCATCTTCCAGAAAGGCCTCAGAGTTATCTGTTCCAAATGCAGCAGAGTTCCCTGTAGGTATGATAGCATCAAGCTCCAGGACAAGTAAGTCAGTCATAGGTTGAGCCTGTCAGGGACCAGGGAGTTCCTTAAGGAGGTTCGATCCATACTCAGGATAGTGAGGCTGTCAGTCCCTCACTGCCTCCTTATAAGGCACAGTGTGAAATAGCAGATTATGTCCTTAATGTATTCAAATTATTGAAAGAGAAATGAGTCTGCTGCCACAGGGAAAGCCAGGTAGGAAGACCAGTAGCAGAGAAAAAGGAAGCAAGATTATTCAGAATTCTGAACATTCCTGCAAGAATAAGTATGTTTCATGGTTGATGGTCAAGGGACTGATAAATCAAATGGACTAGCAAAGCTAACAGAGACGAGGACTTAATGCACAACCAAGCAGATGGTCTGACGCAAACACCAGAATGGACTTGGCTGTTTCATGGGAAAAAATTAGACAAGCCAATTTCTGGGCTATGGAGAATTAACAGAATAAATGAGGCAGATCCAAGAAGCAGGTCAGAGAACAGATCTCTGCTCTTCCTCCCCGGGGGTAGAAAAAGAGTAGGCGTTACAAACATTCCTGAACTAACTAGATAGCAGAGCTGACACAGTGCTTAGTTTATTTTTGTGTCTGGTGTGTCCTTGCTATTCTTTTGTTCAGCTATAAAATTATATAAATGTTCTAAGTGCTGACACGTTGCTTGGCTACCAGTATTGCAGATTCTGTTTTTGACTACTATGGAAGCTGACGAATGAAACCAAGTGGTCTGTACTCATAAAACCTGCTAAAAGTGAACAGTTCCAACAATGTCTCATTCTAGAAAAAGAAAAAATATTAGGTCCTGTTAAGGGCTGAATTCATGTGTTGAAAGTCCTAAGTCCCAGTAACTCAGAATGTAACCTTATTTGGAGATGAGATTTTACAGAGGCAATCAAGTTAAAATGAGATCATTACAGTGATCCTTAATCAAAGCTGACTTTCAAAGGGGAAAATGTGGACACAGTTACAAACACAGAGGTAGCTATGTGAAGATTAAGGCAAGGGAAATAAAAATTGCCAGCAACCCACTAGGAAATAAAGTTTTGGGAGGCTTCAACTTGGGGCATATTTTTCACAGCTCTTAGATGAAGCTAAACCTGTCACCTTGGACTTCAGTCCTTCAGAACCATGAGTCATTAAATTTTTGTTATTTAGGCTACCACCTGCTATAGTTCATTAAAGCATTCCATGCACACCAATAGATTTCTTCACACACAAAAAAATGTAGTGTAGGAGGAAGCTACATTCAGTGCTATTTCCAGCTCTCAGAGTCTTGTTTGGGCAGTAAGATTGGCACTGCGGACTGCAAAGAGGTCACTACCATTTCATCCTTACAGACAGACACCAAAGCAATAACTCTGCGGTGAGTGGCATTTGGTAAATAGCCATGAGAATTGATCAAGCTTTACTCCCTGTATTACTTCATGAAGAAAGCCAGCTTGTTTGTTTGCTTTCATCTAAGTTCTATTATAGAACTTACACTCTTGAGCTCATCAGTGACATACTGTCAAAAGAATAGATAAACCAAATTCAATGTGAGATGCTGGTGATATTCCAGAGAATGTGTTTCAGTGTTGTCTACATTTGGGACAAAGTGATTTTTCTACGATAAGCATATATGAAAATAAGCAGATATATCAGCTATTATATGTTTAAATGTTTCCACAAAATTTACTTTATTTTGCTTTCATACGCATTCAATTCTGTTTCCTTGTTTCCTTTGCATTTTCTTCTTTATTCTACCAGTTAAAGGTTTTTTAGTTAATTTAAATATTTAAAAGTTTTTGATATTCAGTTGTTACTATGCTTTGTCTTTTCTTATTTTATTTTTACTTTATTTTAAAAAAGTAAATTGGAATTATACATCATAGTGAGGTTAATGTGATGAAAATGCGTGTGCAGCTTTTTTTAATTTCCCTCCTTTTGCAACCTTGCTTCTGCTTTTGCCTTCCTGCTTCCCTACACACTTTAGTGGAGTTGGTGGTGATACTTGACACACTGCCATAGTATTATTTGAACTGTATCCTTCTTCCTCTCCCTAACTCCTTTCCCAATTTCATTCCTCTATAGGTCTCTCTCTGTATTATTTAAAGTTTCTGCTGTTTCCTGTGTACTTTCTAGCTTCCACATGTCAAAGAAAGCACAGTCTTTGACTTTCCTTTTCTATTTTATTGGTACACTATAGTTTTACATCATAATGTGTATCATATTGACACTGGCATACATTCACACAGTAATTGGTGACCCCCGTTCCCCCCCTAACAATGAGTGTCCAGGTTGTCCATGCTACATTCACACTTACACACGTATTTGAATATAGCTCCTCTATTAATCAACCTCAGCCTTCTTCCTCTCCTACCCTTCTTTTCTAGCTTTGCTGAGGTTTCCCTTCCATTATCTGAGTCACTCTGGTATCCCTAATACTCAATAGTTTGGAAATATTAGAAAAAACATATATCTCTTCTCTTTCTGTGCTTGGCTGTTTGCAATAGTCAAAATATGGAACCAACCTAAGTCTACATCAACAGATGAATGAATTACAAAACAATGGAAAATACACACAATGGAATTCTACTCAACAATAAAGAAAAAAAAATAGTGTCATTCACAAGAAGATGGAAAACCTGGAGAACACCATGTTAAGTGAGAATAGTCTCTGACTTTCTGAGACTGGCTGATTTCACTTATTATGATATGTTTCTAGTTCCATCCATTTGCATGCAAATGACATAATTTTACTCTTCTTTTGTTACTATTTACTAATGTCAATTCCCTGTGTTCAGAGAATGTATTTTGTATGACTTTAATCATCTGAAATTTGATAAGAATTGTTCACTGGTCCAATATGTGAGCTTAGAAAATAATCCTGAAAGTAACATACACTTTGTTTGTTCTAATCTTGTTTGGTTTTTTAAAAGAAAAAAAAATTAATTTATGTATAAGTTTTCTTTGTTTTGCTTATTGCTTTTGTTTTTTTCTGTACTTTTCACCTTTTATATTTATATATTTTAAAATCTGTGGGTAAATTTGATTCTGTGTCTTCCCTATTGTTCCATTGGTCTATATTTCTGTTTTTATCATGCCATGTATTTCTGTTACTATACTCTAGTATAATTTGAAATCAGGAATTGTGATGCCTCTTGTAGTGTTTTTATTAGTCATAATTGCTTTGGCTTTGGTTATTATTTATTGGTCTTTTTTCCTGCCATGTGAATTTAGGATTATTATTTTCTAGGGTTAGAACTAAAATTCTAACAAATATCTATGGAAATAAGCTCATTGCTTCTCTCTCTCTCTCTCTCTCTCTCTCTCTCTCTATATATATATATATATATATATATAGTTATGTATTATTTAGGAAATAATAAGAAGGAAGTCTGAACATTATATATATATACATACATATATACACACAGATATGTATATATATATATATATATATATGTTTAAGTTATATGTGTATATATACATATATTTTCAATGTCATTATGCAAAAACTATTAATTAAATAGCTGAAATATTATGGTTTAGTCTGTGTAAATTGCCAGAAGTAAACTAGATAGGAATAATTGAGTTCAAAATAATTAAAGGATAATGTCACTAGCATTCTACTTTGTCTTATGTCAAACTATCACAAAACTCCTGAAAGATAGGTATATATTAAACAAAATAAGGTAGGTATATATTTCAGGTGTTCGTAGGAGAAGCAAAAATGAATTAAGCCATTATCTAGAGTAACCACTTCAGCCAAAAGATTCCTATATTAATTCTTGCCCGTAATATCAAATATCCTCATATTTTTTCAATTCATCTCTATCATATTTGATTTTTAACACTACTTCCACACTACTCATCCATTTTTATTGTTGGGCATGGGTTCCAGGACTTCCTTCAGGCTCTCAAAAACTACAGATGATCGAGTCTTTCTTAGAAAATGGCATAAATCTGTATGTAACTTACACAAATGAGTAGTTATTTCTCAACATTTTTAATACTGAATATAATGTAAATGCTGTGTAAATAATTGTTATACTGTATTGTTTAAGGAATAATGACAAGAAAGAAGCCTGAATATGATCAATAGAAACACAATTCTTAATTGATATATCAATTGTACATTCGTATATAATGCAGTGAAGCAATTAATACCTGTGTACAGTGTGAAATTACCAGATCACCATAATTGGCATATCCTTCACCTCCAGAATGTATTGTTTCTTTGTGTTGGGAACATTCAAAATCCATTTTGATGATATTTCAAAATATACAATTATTTGTTGTTTAAACACAACTAGCTTACTGAAATATAATTTATTTTTTACTTAACTGACACACAAAAGTGTAAAAAGTATACGGATTAATGTGGCACCCTGTATACACATTATATAATTTTAACCCAGGTTAAAATGTTAATCTTCTCAAACATATATTCTTTCTTTGGGGTGAAAACTTGCACAATTTTTCCTCTAGATTTTTAAATACATAGTATATAACTGTTGTCTATAGTCTCTATACTGTGCAGTAGTACCCTAGAACTCCATGCTTTTACTTAATTGGAAATTAGTACACTTTGCTCAGTCTTTTCCCATTTCACTGTCCCTGGACTCTGGCAACTACAGCACTTGTTTTTCTGTGCCTGACTTACTTCATTTAAAATAAAGATCTAAAATTTTATCTATGTTGTTGCCATTGAAAGGACTGCATACCTTTTCATAGATGAATACTATTCTATTGTGCATATGTACCCTATTTTCTTTACATCGTCGTCAGCTTAGGTTGTTTCTATTCTGGAATATTGTGAATGGTGCAGGAATTAACATGGAAATGCATTTCCCTTGGATATAGACCAAGAAGTAGGATTACTTAATCAAATGGTAGTTCTAGTTTTGATAATGGTTGTACTAATTTAGATTCCCAGCAATGGTATAAAAAGCCGCCTTCTCCTTCTTGCCGAGTCTTATTCTTTTTAGTCTTTTTTGGATGATTGGGGAGTACTGTGGATTAAACTCAAGGGGATTCTATCTCTTATCAAAACCCATAGAACTTTTAAATTTAAAACAGGTTCTCAGTTATTGAGTGTCTTGGTAAGTTGCTGAGGCTAAATTCAAACTGCAGATCTTCCTGTAAGCCTCCCAATTACTATGCCTGCCACTCTGTCTGGCTTATCTTTGGACTTTTTATATTATTCATTCTTTCTGGGTTAAAATGATACTGCATTGTGCTTTTGACTTGCATTTTTCCTGATTATTAGTGATACTGAGTATTTTAATTAACCTGTTGTCTATTTGTATTTCTTCTGAGTAATTTCAGATCAATTGCTCTTTTTTTTTTTTTTTTTTTTTTTTTGGTGGTACTGGGGTTCCTGGAAGCCCGTCTATCTCAGGGCTACACTCCCAGACCTATTTTATTTTTGGAAACAGGGTCTCCTAAGCCAGCGCGGCTGGCTTCGAACCTGCGCCATCCTCCTGTCTCTGCCTCCAAAGCGCGGGGATTACAAGCGTGCGCCACCACGCCCGGCCTCAATAGCTCATTTTTAAAGAACAGATTATCTGTTGTTTTTGTTGAATGTGGGGAGTTTCTTATGTATTCTGAATAACCATTGTTATATACATAGTTTGCAAATATATTTTCTACTCTGCAGATTATCTCTGTATTCTATTAAGTGTTTCTCCTACTATGTGGATGCTTTTGAGTTTTATTTAATTCCATTTCTACTTTTGCTCGTTTACTGTGCATTCATGGATTATTTTAATCAATCAGTCAATCAAACCAATCAATAAAATTTGTCCATTCCAATGTCTGGAGACATATCTTATATGTTTTCCTCCAGGAGCTTATTATTTTATATTTTATATTTTGCTAATTAATTTGAGTTTATATTTGTAAATGGTGAAAAATAGAGTTCTAAATTTCATTTTCTACTGGTGAATACCTAATTTTCTTAACACTGTTTATTAAACACATTATCTTTTCTCCAATGTGTGTTCCTAGCACTTTTGTAAAAAAAAAAAATCAGATGGCAATAGGTGTATAATTTTATTTTTGGGCTGTTTGCTTTATTCCATTGGTATATGTGTCCATTTTTATACCAACACCATGATGCTTTTATTACTAATGTAATACAATAGTATGTTTTTAAATAAGGCAGATTAACATATTCTGCATTTGTAATTTATCTTTTATCTTATCTTTTTGTTGATTTTTAAAAAAAGGCATTTGGCAATTAAGTTCCTTTGGCATTCACTATAAATTTTAGAATTTTTAATGTTTTTTATTTGTTGCACTTTAATGTTACATCTGGTAGTGTGTTAAAAATGCATGCATTCTCTTTGTTTCCTTCTCAACAGGTACCACCCTTATTTCATGCCTTTGAAATTGGAATTTGTAATTTTATAGCATTATTTCAACTGTTGCATTCTTTATTACTTCATCCCCACCCCACCCTACCTTGATCTCCCTCAGTCACTCCCCTGGAGTCTCTGTTCATCTATCTCATGTTGCCCTTATTGTTGAATATTTCTCTAGCTGAGTAAGATTCAACTGGGTGCATATACCAATGTTTTTGATTCATTCATTCATTGACAGATATCTAATCTAGTTCCATTGTTTCACAACTGTAAATTGTGCTACTATATGAATATGCAAGTGTCATTATGTTATTTTGATTTTATTTTCTTTGGTAAGATTCCCAGCTGAACAATTCACCATTGCCAAAATATGGAACCATTCAAAATGTCCATCAACAAATGAATGGATTACAAAACTGTGGGATATGTACACAATGAAATTTCACTCAGCCATAAAGAAAAACACAATTACATCATTTAAAGGGAAATGGATGGAACTGGAGGACATTATGCTAAGTGATATTAGTCAGTCACAGAAAAGAAGAAACAGGATGGTTTCCCTAATATGCAAAAGCTAGGGAGAAATGGGTAACAGGAGGAACTCTAGATGAAGAAGAAGATCCTATAGAGGAGCAAATAAGGCAACCTAACTGAGGGGATGGGAAAAGAGGGAAACTCTCTAAAGCACATGATGCACTTAAACAAACATATCAAAGGCAATCACTAAGTCAAGAATGGGAATGAGGAATGGGGAAGGAATGGGGTGGGAATTGTGTAAGGGCTAATTGGGTGATGTGTACATGTATGTCTACACAAGTCTTTTTTCCTATTAAGATGTGTAACTACAATGCACTAATAAAAAAAAAAAAAAAAACATTAAAAAAAGATTCCCAGGAGTGCTATCACGGGGTCATATGGTAGTTCCATTCTCAATCTTCTGAGAATCATTCACACTGATATTCATAGCAGCTATAATAGTTTGCAATTCTAGCAACAGTCTAATAGGGTTACTATTTTATTACATTCTCACCAGCATTTATTATTTCTGTGTTTTTCATGTTTGCCATGCTAACTGGAGGTAGATGGAATCTGAGTATAATTTAATTTGCATTTCTATTATTGTTAAAGATGTTGAACATATTTTACATATTTGTTGGCCACTAGTATTTCTTCTTTTGAAAAGAGACTATTCGGTTGCCAAATTTTTATTGCATCATTTGTTTTCTTAGTGCAATGCTTTTTAAAATTTTTATATATTCTAGATATTAGACCTTTGTTAGATGAGTATGTGGTGAAGATCATTCATTCTGTAGGTCTATCTGTAGATTCTTTATGATTTTATTTGGTATGCAAAAGCATTTGAATTTAATGTTATCCCATTCTTTAATTCTTGTTATACTATTATTACCTTTCAGGATTTTATTAAGTAATTTTCTACTTATGTCTATATGTTGGAGTAATAGATCTATACCTTATTCTAAGTAGTTTCACAGTTTCTGATCTAATTTCTAGGTCAATGAATCATCTAGAGTTGACTTTTGTGCAGGGTGAGAAGTTAGAATTTAATTTCATTTTTCTAAGATGAATAGTCAGTTTTTCCAATATTATTTATTGAAAAGGCTGTTCTTTTTCCAATGCCTTGATGCATTTATCAAAAATCAACTGGTTATAGCCGGGCTTGGTGGCGCACACTTGTAATCCCAGCATTTGGGAGGCTGAGACCGGAGGATCGTGGTTCGCAGACAGCCTCAGCTACTTAGTGAGGCCCTCTGCAACTCAGTGAGACCTGGTTTCAAAATAAAGAATAAAAAATTGGGCAGGGGGTGTAGCTTGGAGGTCAAATGCCTCTGGGTTCCATCCCCAGACCCACACACACAAAAAAAATCAACTGGTTATAGACATGACTTTTTTTTTCTGAGTCTTGTATTATATTCCATTGGTTCATGTATCTGTTTTTGTACTAATACCACACTGGTTTTTTGTTTGTTTGTTTATTTACTATTGCTTTCTAGTATAATTTGAAATCAAGTATTTTGATAGTTCTGACATGGTTCTTATTGTGGAGAATTACTTTGACTATTCCGTTTTTTTGTTTGTTTGTTTGTTTTGTTTTTTTTGCGGGTCTGGGGATGGAACCCAGGGGTATTCGACCTCTGAGCTACACCCCCTGCCATATTTTTTATTCTTTATTTTGAAACCAGGTCTCACTGAGTTGCAAAGGGCCTCACTAAATAGCTGAGGCTGTTGGGGAACCGCGATCCTCCAGTCTCAACCTCCCGATTGCTGGGATTACAAACTTGCGCCACCACGCCTGGCTATTCTGGATTTTTTTTCCAGATTTTTTTTTAATTTTACATTTCATTTTTCCATATCTGCAAAAATGGGAATGGTATTTTAATAAAGATTACTTAAATGTGTAAATTGCTATTGAAGGGATGGCCATTTTGTTTATGTATGTTATGCCTATCCAAGAGCGTGGGAGGTCTTCCCATCTTATAAAATCTTCTTCAGAGCTGCATGTATTGGTACATGCTTGTAATCCCAGTACTTCATTACCTTGGAGGCTGAGATAGTAGGATCACAGTTTCTCAAGCATCCTCAGCTATTATTGAAACCTCCAAAACTTGGCGAGACCATTTCAAAATAAAGAATAAAAAATAGGTCTTGGGATGTTGCTCAGAGGTAGAATGCTTCTGTGTTCCATCCCTAGCACTGCAAAAGAAGAAAAAGTCTTCTTCAAATTCTCTCTTGTGTGATTTATAACTTTAATTGTAGAGGTCTCTTACCTTATGGATTAAATTAATTTCTAAGTATTTTATATTTTTTGAGGTCATTGTGAATAAAATTGTTTTCTGTATTTTTTTCATTGGATTCATGACTGTTGTAAAATATGCTAACAATTTTTTTGTATACTAATTTTGTTCCTTACTACTTTACTGAAACTATATATCACTTCTAGAAGTCTTCTGGTTAATTTTTTTAGAACTTCTAAATAAAGAACCATGTCATCACAAACAGGAATAGTTTTCAGTTCTTCTTTTCCTATTTTTATTTCTTTAATTCTTTTCTAATATATTATTGCAAAGACTAGAGTAGCAAGTATTTTGTTGAATAGAAGTGGTTACAGTTGGCATTCTTGCCTTAATCCTGATCTTAAGGAAAATTCTGACAGTTTTTCCTCATTCATAATGATGCTGGCTTTGGGTTTATTGTATATATACTTTATGAAGTCAAGATAGGTACCTTTTAGTACTAATTTCCTCAACATTTTTAACATGAAACGATGTTGGATTTTGTCAAGTGCTTTTTCTGAATCTATTGGCTAAACACACATGGTTATATCAATAAATGCAGAAAAAAGCATTTAGCAAAACCCAACATTCTTTCATAATAAAAATACTGAGACAATTATTGATTTGTGTAGGTTGAACCAGCCTGGGATGAAGCCTATTTGGTTATATTGAACTATTTTTTATGGAGTTTTAAAAACTAATTGATAATATTAATGATAGCTTCAATAGAATTGTTTATGGACTCAGTTCCTTTAAGGTTTCTGTTACTTTTTTATGCATGTAGTATATTTATATCCTGAATCATTCTCTGATTTTCTTCCTGTGATCATTGATCATATGAAAAATCAAAATTCTGAGTTCTCCATCTGGTATTGTCTACACTTCTGTTATGGTGAGTTCTGTCGTTATGTGATTAAAAGGATTACTTGCAGTTTCTGTGGACATGACCCCCACATTTTCAGAATCTTGGAGTACTGCAATGGAGTATGAATTGGTTTCTAATCATCTGCTTCTTATCTTTGGATGCTTAAACTCAGCCCTTACTCCCTCTGCAGCTCTAGTGGGACTGTATGCATTCTTTGGACATAGCACTGAGTTAGGGAAGCTCTTCAATGTTCCTTTCCACCCTGCTTCTGCTAGGATCTGATCAGTAGAAGGGGACAAGGCTCCACACTGTGTCCCGACTCTGGCTGGCACAAGGTTTCAGTGGACACCTGGTCAGTAGGAGGGTAAGGACCTCTGACCTCCAGTTGCACTGGCTTCAGTCACGTATGCTTTTGCTGAGCCAATTTTCCATGTTAGGGAAGGGGTAGCACTCACTGGGGTCACCTGGGAGGTGGTGCCAGGATTGTGTCTTGTCTTTGCTGGCTGGAATGATTCTGACCTGTGCTGCCTGGAGGCTTGGGTGCAGGTCTCCCACTCCTTCTGCAGATGCTACAAGTGGGAGAAAGTGGAGTCTTCTCTCCATCTGTTTACTTCAGAAATGGCCCTGCATGTGCCCATAGCTTTGACAGGGGCCAGGTCAGCTGTAGGGAGTAGACCTGGAGAGTGTTTTCACCCTGGCTCAAGCTATTTTTGGTGAAGCTGCTTTAGCAAGGTGGGGGAGGACCTGCCCCACTCTTGAATGCAAGCCTCTTCCCACCCCATCAGTGGCAGTGTGCACACTATGTGGGCGTTAGTGGTGGTGGTGGTGATTGTGCATCGCCTTTGTTTGCTGTTCTGTTTCTGACTCTGTTTGGACAGTGCACTAGTTTGGGCTGTAATTTTCAGGGACCCAGATGAAAAGTTTTGTAACAGCCATTGGCTGCTGCCTGCCTCTTTCCTGTGAGCTGCTTGTATATCCAATTGTGTTTTTTTTTCTATGCATCTGTGACTGATAGATTGGCTGCTCTATGGTAAGAAGGTTTTATTTTATTTTTTATTTTTTTAATTTATTTTTTTTGCAGTCATCACAGATTTGGGTAACTTCATTTGCACTTTATAGTGATTTTTTAAGGCCTATATCCAATGAGACCATTTTAAAAAGCTCTATGAGGAATGGAAATGTAGGTGTCTATGACACCTTTTAAAATGAAGCTTAAATTTTTGAATGAGCAAGATTCACTTTTGTAGGTAGAGGCCCTGCTTCTTCATGATCTTCAGTCTTAACTCGTACAACCACAAGAGAAGAAGCTGGATATCTGCTTAGCTTTTGTTTATTCACAAATTCCATGTCACCATAGATACTCAGCTTCTCAGAGGGAACATACTGCTCTACAGCTGTAGCAACAGCCGCACAACAAATCCACAGCAACACAATCACTGAGAGGACAAGAGTTGTGGTTAAAATCCAACCAGAGTTAAGAGAGAGGCATCTTAAAAAGCCATCACTTTCTCCATCTTCAAGATAGTTCCTGTGTGCTTGTGAACTTCTCATTTGCAGATAGGACATTTTGCTTAGAGATGATTCTTTCAAATTTGTCGTCTCTTGCTCCAACTGTGGCGCATACTGAATTTCTGGTTTAGACTGGAATATAACTATTTTTCCGTCATCAGCTTGTAGATAAAAAGTCCATGAAGAGGTTATGAAGCTCTGTGCAGAGTCCATCATGTCACTCCAGAATGACCTCACCAGAGTTAGAGGGAAGAGAAGATGCATTTTTGGCATCAGGGACATGAGTTGTTCTTGTCTCAACTCAGCGGAAAGGCAGCTGATTATGGCAACCAAGATGGCAAGCATACTGCTCTTCAAATTGGGAATATGCTTCTGTCCAGGCAGATTCACATTCCAATTTGGTCCGATTTAAATCAATTCCATCATCCATAAACTGACAAATGGAAAACAGTCTACAACCAATCTGACATGAGTACAACTCCTCTTCCTTGGGGTAGGTGTGTAAGGGGTAGGTCAACTGACAGGCCCGGTGGCAGGACGCCGTATCACCCAAGACCAAGTCAAACGCTTCAGCCGAAGCGGTTCCCGAGCCCCCGGCCAGGGCCACGGTCAGCAGCAGCAGCAGCAGCAGCAGCAGCAGCAGCAGCAGCAGCAGCAGGAGCCCCAGCTGGGCCCGGAGCCAGAGCCTCCCCTTCGGCGGCGCCATTTTGTTCCCCTCTCTGTAAGAAGGTTTTAATTGTTGCTTGCTTGCTTGCTTGCTTAACTCAGAAAGTCTAAGTGAAAATTATTTCAGTCAAGCCCCAGTAATTAATTCCTACCAGGCCTCACGTTTTGTGTCCATTGTGAATACCATCGTGAGACTGCCCTTAGAAGTATCTTTTCTAGTTCTATGATGAATGGCATATCTATTGTTTTAAGGGTTACATTTAATCTCAAATCACTTTGGGTAGTATGGACATTACCAATTATTGATTCTTACAAAAGAGAAATATGAGATATATTTTCAATTTTTTTGTTTTATTAAATTTCTTTCATCAATGTTTTATTATTTTAATTGTAGAGATTTTCTACAGATTTGTTTACTTATTTTTAGAAATTTTATTTATTCATATTTTGTAATTCATGAAAATGGGATTGTATTATCAATTACTGCTTCATATAAATCACTATTAGCATAGTGCAATATTACTTCTTTTTATGTTGATTTTGTATCACTCAACTTTGCTAAATTATTTATTATAATAGTTGATTGGAGAAAATTTGGGTGGCCTCTATATATAAGATAATGTCATCTGCAATGACAATTTGATTTCTTTTTTTTCAAAGTTATATGCCTCCCTGCTTTTATTGATTTCTTTATCTGGCTAGGACTTTGTTTAATAAATAATAGTGAAACTGGATATTATTAGTCTTCTTTTAGATCTTAGAAATATTTGTACTTTTTCTTATTAAATAACTTGAGCAAGCAAGGTGGTCTAATTGAGGAGAATGTGAGGGGGATGAGGGAAATTTCCTAATATACATGATGTACATACACAAACATATCAAATAAATCACTAAGCCAAACATGAGAAGAAGGGAGGGGGGAGGGAATAGGAGGAGAATTGAGGAAGGACCAAATGAGTGGTGGGTGCATGTGTGCCTCTTCCATCTTGTATCTCATTTAGATGTATGACTATAATGCACCAATAAAAATGTATAATGCTAGCTGTTTGATCATTATAAATGGATTTTATTTTATTAAGTATGTTCCTGGTATATATTATTTTTCAGTGTTTTTATCATGAAAGAAAAATAAATTTTATTAAGTGTCTTTTCTGAATTAATAAGATAACCATAGAGTTTTATTCATTCTGTTAATATGAAGTATCACGTTTCCTCATTTGTATACATTGAATCATTTATCTCTGGGATAAATCCCATTTTATCATAGTAAATAATCTTTTTGATTTGCTGCAAAATCAGTTTTCTAGTTATTTTTGAATCTGTATTTATTATTGAAATTGATGTGTAGTTTTATGTTTTTGTTATATCCTTAACTGCTTTGGCATCAGGATATTGCTGACCATGTAGAATGTGTTTGTAAGAATTCCTTCCTAAACAATTGTTTGTGATAACATAAAAATAATTTGTTAATTATTCTTTAACTGTTTTATAGAATTCTGCCATAAATTTATCTGGTTGTGGGATTTTTTTGTGGTTGTTGGAATTTTTTTTATTATTGATACAGTTCACTTAATTTTTACTAATCTGTTAACTTTTCCATTTTTTCAGAAGTGTGTGTGTGTGTGTGTGTGTGTGTGTACACATGTGTGTGTTATTGGGGATTTAACTCAGGGGCACACTACCACTGAACTATATAACCAGGCTTCTTATCATTTTGCTTTGAGAAAGTTTCACTTAGTTAGTTGCTGAGGCTTATTTCAAACTTGTGACCTTGCTGCCTCACAACATTTTATCCAAGTAGGTAAAATTGCATTTTTTTGATCATCAAATATGTTTCTGTAAGTCTACAGAATGGGAAAAGATCTTTACCAGCCACAATTCTGATAGGGGAATAATATCCAGAATATACAAAGAGCTCAAAAGACTCTACACTAGCAAAACAAACAACCCAATCAAGAAATGGGCAAATGAACTAAATAGACACTTCACAAAAGAAGAGATACAAAGGGCCAATAGATACATGAAAAGATTTTCTACATCATTGGCCATCAGGGAGATGCAAATCAAAACTACACTGAGATTCCATCTAACCCCAGTCAGAGTGGCAAGCATAAATAAATCAAATAACAACAAATGCTGGCGAAGATGTAGGGAAAGAGGAACTCGTTTACATTGTTGGTGGGAGTGCAAACTAGTTCAGCCACTATGGAAATCTGTGTGGAGATTCCTAAGAAAGCTAGGAATAGATCGACCATATGATCTAGCTCTACCACTCCTGGGTATTTTTCCAAAAGGGTTGAATCCAGAGAGCTATAGCAATATATGCATACCTATGTTTGTAGCAGCACAATTTGTAATAGCCAAAAGATGGAACCAACCCAGGTCTCCATCAACAGATGAATGGACTGCAAAACTGTGTGAAATACACACAATGGAATTCTACTCAGCCATAAAGAAGAACAAAATAATACCATTTGCAAGAAGATGGGAAGTCCTGGAGATCATTATGTTAAGTGAGATCAGCCAAACACAGAAGGCAAAGGTACATATGTTTCCTCTAATATGCCCAAACTAGTGAACATAGGGGATACCAGAGGGACTCCAGATAATGGAGAGGAAATATCAGCAAAGTTTGAATGGGATGATAGGAGAGGAGGATGGCTGAACTTGATTAATGAGGGTCTACATCCGAATATGTGTAAAAGTATGAATATGGCATGGTTACCCTGGACAATCATTGGTGGGAGGGGGTAAGGGAAAACGGGCAGGGGGGGAGAGGGCAGCAAGTATAGTTTTAATGTATACCATTTATGTTCAATAAAAAATTTTAAAAAATAAAATAAAATTGTTCAATAAAAAACAAATATGTTTCTGTATGTTTGTTCATAATAATTTATAGTATTTTTTATATTTTTGAAATATCTCTCTATTCCTCTCTGATTTTAAGCATGCTTTCCTTTTGTAAGTCTAGCTAATAGTACATTTACTTTTTGTGTGTGTGTGGTACTAGGGGTAGAACCCAGAGGCTTTCTACTTCTGAGCTATACTCCTAGACCTAATTATATTTTATTTTATTTGGAAACGGTCTCACTAAGTTGCTGAGAGCTTCACTAAGTAGCTGAGGCTGGCTTTGAAACTGAATGATCCTCCTTTCTCAGCCTCCCAAGCGCAGGGATTACAAGCATACGCCACCACGCCCAGCCACTTACTATATTATTGAAGAACCAATTCTTTCTATCATTAATTTTATATGTTATACTAATTTAGCTCTTATCTCATCTTTAGTATATTTTTTTCCCACTGACTTTGGCTTCAATTTTTTCCCGTTGTTCTAGCCTGATTTTTCTTTGTGTGTGTGTGTGTGTGTGTGTGTGTGTGTGTGTGTGTGTGTTGCTGAGAATTAAACCCAAGGACGATCTACCACTGAGCTACACACACAGATATTTTATTTTATTTTTATTATGAACAAAGCCTTTCTAAGTTGCTGAGAGTCTTTCTAAGATGCTGAGGTTGTCCTTGAATCTGAAATCTTTCTGTCTCACCTTCTCAGTACTGGATGTAATTACAGGCATGCACTGCTACACAGAGCTATGATCAAGTTTTATAATCAATTTGATTTGGGATATAAGCCTGTGTATTAGATAAAATATTATATACTAACCATGTGTGTATCAAATAGAAAATGATAATGGAATGATATATAAAATTATACATATAATGTAAACAAAAGTGTTTTTAGGATAATAAAATGAACTTATAATTTTCAAAATCCTTTTACTATGTTGTAATGTACTTCATATAAAAATGGAATCTTATTATCCCGCTATAAGACTACATTAACATCTTGAAAGAGAGAAGATTGTATTATAGTCTTTTATATCAAAATTATTGTACATTTACTGAGATGGATTCAAAATTTTTGACTATAGTATGCAGCATATCTCAGTAGCTGGAACAAATAAAGTTCAACTACCAAGAAGGCAGCATCTTAACAAACAAAATGAACAAAGCAGCAGAAGACACTCACAAACTAAAACACAAATAGGAATCAGAGTGGAAGGAAATCCAATACTCTGAATGCAAGATCCACTGCAAAAAGCCAAAGTTCATGATGGACCTGATGTGGCAGTCGATGCCATCTCAGGCCACCAGCCCAAACTACGATTGCCAGCTCCTGCAATGCCTGCACCAGTGCTGCACCCCACCCCCAATTCTGACAAATAATCTAAGAACTTGAAGTACAGAAAGCAGTAACAGAGCTCCAACATCTTAAGCCACCAGCACCATGCTTCATGGATCAAGAAAAAGATCCAAAGTCTGTTTGCTCACACAGATGGCACTTGTAGCTGCACACTGTGCCCTCCAGAGACCCAGCCAGCAGGACAACAAGGTAACCACATTATATTACTTGTTTCTCAGCAAAACACCCAGAGCAGCCACAGAACCCTGGAGGGCTAAGACTTGGCAGCTCATTCTGGAGGTAGTTCAGTTAGAACCTCCAGAAACACAGGAAAGGCCCATAGTGCTCAAGTTGCATTGCCTGCACAGGCTCACCTGGGGTCCAAGACACACTGGATGGCCTCTACTGGTGCAGGATGGGAGGTGCAGGCCCAAGGCACAAAAGCACAGAGCACAAGGCCTGAAATCACAGAGCCCAAGGAGGAGAACACAGAGCCAGGGCCGGAGAGGATAGAGCACAGGGCCAGTTGGTATGGAGCCCAGAGCTGGAGGGCATAGAGCACAAGAAGGAAAGCACGGAGCCCAGGGCAGGAAAATGCAGAACCCTGAGCTTACATGGAACTCATTAAGAGTGACACCTGACATCTTGATACCTAAACACAAAGCTGTCAGAGATGAGAAAAAGAGAGTCACCAAGTAAACAACCTAATGACAAATCTTAAGCACCTGAAAAGACTGCAACAGTCTAATCCCAAAGCCAGCAAAAGGCAGCAAGTAATTAAAATAAGAGCAGACTCTGGGCCCCAGGCCGAACTGCACATAGCACACCAGACCCCTGGAGAAACCGGGCCCAGTAAGATGCTGGGTTCTGGGCGGGGATCGCGCGCAGGGCATGCCAGATGGGGCCCGGGTCGTGGGACTCTGGGCCCCAGGCCGAACTGCGCGTAGCACGCCAGACCCCTGGAGAAACCGGGCCCAGAACAGAAAAAGATAAAGAAAAATATCGGAGAGGAGGTAAGAAAGCCGTTATGGATGCCAGGACACTGGAGATGCAGACAAAACTTATCTAAATGCACTGGAACTTATGGAAAAATTCGCCGTGAAAGAGGACTGCTATTTCTCTATATTGTTAAGAATCTCAGACATCACCGGTAAGGAGAGAGTTTAGCGGAGACCAAGGAGAAATGCGATGTTGAAAGAGTTCTCTCAATGGTGGTGGAGACTTATATTCAGGAGAAGCAGAAACCGGATCTTACCAACTTTATTTTTTTGGAGAAATTACACCAAATGTCGAATGCTACCATCACGCATGCTTAGGAACACTGGACAACATTCAGAGTGGAAAAAGAGCCTGGGAAGGATTTGAAATGGTGGAGGCAGTGGCAATGCCAGTGGCCAATACTCAGGGGAGGCAGAGATCTGATACATTACACCTGGAACCTTTGAAATAATAACCACAGAGAAAGTGATCGGAACCTGCTGAGGGGTTAGGTGGGCGCCGGGGCCAGTGGCCAACATCGGAGCTTGCTGTGAGGCAAGGCCACTACTGAAGCCTCCGTGGCTGGGATTGGAACCTGCTGAGGGGTTAGGCCAGTGCTGGGGCCAGCGAGGCCGGCATGGGAGCCTGCCGTGAGGCAAGGCCGGTACTGGGGCCTCCGAGGCCAGGATAATAGCCTGCCAAGGGGTTAGGCCAGTGCTGGGGTCAGCGAGGCCGGCATCGGAGCCTGCCGTGAAGCAAGGCCAGTGCTGGGGCCTCCGAGGACGGGACCGGAGCCTGCTGAGGGGTTAGGCCGGTGCTGGGGCCAGCGAGGCTGGCATCAGAGCCTGCCATGAGGCAAGGCCTGTACTGGGGCCTCCGAGGTCAGGATAAGAGCCTGCCGAGGGGTTAGGCCGGTGCTGGGGCCAGTGAGGCCGGCATCGGAGCCTGCCATGAAACAAGGCCGGTACTGGGGCCTCCGAGGCTGGGATAATAGCCTGCCAAGGGTTAGGCCGGTGCTGGGGCCAGCGAGGCCGGCATTGGAGCCTGCCGTGAGGCAAGGCCGGTGCTGGGGCCTCCAAGGCCAGGATAAGAGCCTGCCGAGGGGTTAGGCCGGTGCTGGGGCCAGTGTGGCTGGCATCGGAGCCTGCCGTGAGGCAAGGCCGGTGCTGGGGCCTCCGAGGCCAGGATAAGAGCCTGCTGAGGGGTTAGGCTGGTGCTGGGGCCAGCGAGGCTGGCATTGGAGCCTGCCGTGAGGCATGACCAGTGCTGGGGCCTCCAAGGCCGGGATCGGAGCCTGCCGAGGGGTTAGGCCGGTGCTGGGGCCAGTGAGGCCGGCATCGGAGCCTGCCTGGAGGCAAGGGCGGTACTGGGGCCTCGAGGCCAGGATAAGAGCCTGCCGAGGGGTTAGGCCGGTGCTGGAGCCAGCGAGGCCGGCATCGGAGCCTGCCGTGAGGCATGACCAGTGCTGTGGCCTCAGAGGCCGGGATCGGAGCCTGCTGAGGGGTTAGGCCGGTGCTGGGGCCAGTGAGGCCGGCATCAGAGCTTGACTTGAGGCAAGGACGGTGTTGAGGCCTCCGAGGCCGGGATTGGAGCCTGCCTTGAGGCAAGGCCAGTACTGGGGCCTCCGCCTTGAGGCAAGGCCGGTACTGGGGCCTCCGAGGCCAGGATAAGAACCTGCCGAGGGTTTAGGCCGGTGCTGGGGCCAGCGAGGCCGGCATCGGAGCCTGCCGTGAGGCAAGGCTGATACCGGGGCCTCCGAGGCCAGGATAAGAGCCTGCCGAGGGTTTAGGCTGGTGCTGGGGCCAGTGAGGCCGGCATCAGAGCCTGCCATGAGGCAAGGCTGGTATTGGGACCTGCGAGGCCGGGATAAGAGCCTGTCGAGGGGTTAGGCCGGTGCTGGGGCCAGCGAGGTCGGCATCGGAGCCTGTCGTGAGGCAAGGCTGGTACTGGGGCCTCCGAGGCCAGGATAAAAACCTGCCCAAGGGCTAGACCGGTGCTGGGGCCAGTGAGGCCGGCATCAGAGCCTGCCATGAGGCGAGGCCAGCATCGGAGCCTGCCGTGAGACATGGCCAGTGCTGGGGCCTCCTAACCCGGGAATGGAACCTGCCGAGGGGTTAGGCCGGTGCTGGGGCCAACGAGGTCGGCATTGGAGCCTGCCGTGAGGCTAGGCTGGTGCTGGGGCCTCCAAGGCCGGGATTGGAATCCTGCCAAGGGGTTAGGCCGGTGCAGGGGCCAACGGCCAGCATCCGAGCCTGGCGTGATGCAAGTTCACTCCTGCGGCCTCCAAGGCCAAGACCAAAGCCAGCTTAGGGGTTAGACCGGTGCAGGGGCCAGCGAGACCAGAACTGGGGCCTCCCATGAGGCAAGGCCGCTGCTTGAGCCAGCGAGGTCTGGATCAGTCCACTGAGTAGCCAGGCCACTACTGGGACCATCAAGAGTGGGATCGGTACTTGCAACGCAGTATGAACAGAGAAATATCGCAGAAAATATAAATCAGACACTTCTCTTAATCAGCAATAACTAGGAGGAAAAGGGCAACAGGAAGAGGTTGAGCTATAGAAAGGGCCCTATAGTGAAGCAACTAATGTGACCAATCAGAGGGTATGTAATACTGGAGGACGGAGCCTCTTTAAAACGCAGGAGGTACATAAACAAATGTATCAAAGTAAATCACCAAAGAAGCATGGGATGGAGGGAGGGGGAGGGAATTGGATGGGGGCTGGAGGAGGGCTAATTGGATGATGTATGCTTGTATATCCTCTCAAGTCTTATACTCCAGTGTGATTGATATATGACTACAATGCACCAATTTAAAAACTAAATTAATAAAAAAATAAAATAAAATAAAATAAGAGCAGAAATAAATGAAAGAGAGAATAAAAATGATTTAAAAAACCAGCAAAATAAAAAGCTAGTTCATTGAAAAGATGAATAAGATTTACAAATCCCTGGCCCATATAATGAAAAAAAAGAGAAAATCAACGCGCATAATTAAAATCAGAAATGAAAAAGTAGACATCACCACAGACTGTGGAGAAATTCAAAGGATTTTCTGAAACTATTTTGAAAATTTATACTCCAATAGACTGCAAAACATGGAAGAAATTGATAGATTTCTAAGTATATATAACCTACCTAAATTGAAGCAAGAGAACATAGCAAGCCTAAACCAACCAATATCAAGCAAAGAAATAGAAACAGCAATAAAATTCTGCCATCAAAGAAAAGTCCATGCCCTGATGGGTTTCCAGCTGAATACTACAAAACCTTCAGGCAAGAACTAATCCCAATACTTCACAACTTGTCTGGAAAATTGAAAGAGATTAAATTCTCCCAAACTCCTTCTATGAGGCCAGTACCACATGAATAACAAAACCAAATTAAGATACCTCAAAAAAAATAGACCAATATCTTTGATGAACATTGATGCAAAAATTCTAAACAAAATGTTAGCTATCCACATCTAAAACCATATCAAAAAAATTGTACATCATGACCAAGTTGGTCATGGAAAAGCAAGAAAAGCAAGGCTGGTTCAGTATATACAAATCAATACATGTTATTCATCACATAAATAGATCTGAGAACAAAAACAACATAATCATATGAACAGATGCTGAAAATGTATTTGACAAAATCAAAACCCATTCATGTTGCAGGACATGGTGGTGCATGCTTGTAACCCCCGCACTTGGGAGGCAGAGACCAGAGGATTGTCCAGATTCAAAGCCAGCCTCGCTGGCTTAAGAGACCCTGTTTCCAAATAAAAATAAAAAATAGGTCTGGGAGTGTAGCCCGGAGGTAGAAGGGTTTCCAGGAACTCCAGTACACCAAACAAATAAATAAACAAACATTCATGTTAAAAAACACTGCAGAAATTTGGAATATTGAAATGTAATTCAACATCATTAAGGCAATATACAATAATCCCAAAGCTTAGATCATACTGAATGAGAAAAAACTAGAAGAATTTCCTCTAAAATCAGGAACAAGGCAGGGATGACCACTATTACCACTCCTTTTGAATATACTTCTTGAGACACTTGCCACAGCAGTAAGATAGGAGAATATTAAAGGAATTCAAATAGGAAGAGAGGAATTAAAACTACCTTTGTTTGAAGATGACATTAAGCCAGGCGTGGTGGCGCACGCTTGTAATGCACACACTTGAGAGGCCGGGACAGGAGGATCATGCAGGTTCGAAGCCAGCCATGATGGCTTAAGAGACCCTGTTTCCAAATTTAAAAAAAAAGTATAAAATAGGTCTTGGAGTATAGCCTGGAGGTAGAAGGGTTTCCAAGAACCCCAGTACCACCAAAAACAAAACAAAACAAAAATATTCTAGCTATGAAGATGACATTATTCTTTATCTAGAAGACCCAAAGAATTCAACCAAAAGACTACTGGAGCTGAATAACTAATTCAGCAAATTTGCAGGATACAAAATCAACCTAAAGAAATCAGTTGTTTTTATATATGCCAACAATAAATCCACAATGAAAGAAATAAAGAAAATAATTCCATTCACAATAACCTCAAAACCAATAAAATACCTACGAATAAACCTAACCAAAAGCATAAAAGACATCTACAATAAAAACTCTAAAACATTAAAGAAAGAAATTGAAGAAGACCTTGGAAAATAAAAAGATCTCCCTTACTCATGGATAGGGAGAATAAATATCATCAAAATGGCCATTATGCCAAAAGTGATCTACAAATTTCATGCAATTTTTATCAAAATACAAAGGACATTCTTCAGAAACCTAGAAAAATCAGTAATGAATTTTATATGGAGAAAAAAAGACAGAAAATAGCCAAAGCAATTCTTAGCAATAAGAACCACACAGAAGGCATCACAATCCCTGACTTCAACTTATAATACAGAGCAATAGTAGTATGGTATTGGCACAACAACAGGCATACAGACCAATGGAGCAAATTCAAAGATACAAAAACAAACCCATATACTTATAGTCAATTGATATGACAAAGGGGTCAAACTCACATGCTGTAGAGAAGACAGCCTTTTCAACAAATGGTGCTGGGAGAACTAGTTATCTATTTGAAGAAAGATTCTTACCTCTCACTATGCACTAGAATCAACTCAAGGTGGATCAAGGATTTGGAAATTAGACTAGAGACTGTGATGCTCTTAGAGGAGTGCATAGCCTCAACACTCCAACACAGAGGCATAGGCAGTAACTTCCTCAACAGGACCTCCAAAGTGTATGAAATTAAAGCAAGAATCAACAAGTTGGATGGCATCAAACTAAACATTTTTTGCTCATCAAAGGAAACAATTAAGAACCTAAAGAGGATGCCTAAAGAATGGGAGAAGATCTTTACCAGCCACCAGTCTGATAGAGGGATAATATCTAGAATATACAAAGAGCTCAAAAGACTCTACACTAGCAAAACAAATAACCCAATTGAGAAATGAGCAACTGAATTGAATGAATTGAATAGACATTTTACAAAAGAAGAGATACAATTGGCCAACAGAAACATAAAAATATTCAACATTATTAGCCACCAGGGAAATGCAAACCAAAACTATGCTGAGATTCCATCTAAATCCAATCAGAGTGGTAAGCATAAAGAAGTCAAATAACAAAAAAATGTTTGTGAGGATGTGGGAAAAGAGGAACTCTTTTTCATTCTTTATGGGAGTGAAAGCTAAGTTCAGGTGCTATTGAGATCAGTGTGGAGATTCCTTAGAGAACTTGAAATGGATCCACTATATGATCCAGCTATAGCACTCCTGGTTATCTCCCCAAAGGTGTTGGAATTAGATAAACACAGTAACATATGTATACCTATGTTCATAGCAGCAAAGTTTGCAATAGCCAAATTATGGTACCAACCTAGGCCTCCACCAACAGATGAATAGATTACTAAATTTGGAAAAAATACACCCAATAGAATTCTACTCAGCAATAAAGAAGAAAAAAGTCATGTCATTCACAGGAAGATGAAAAACCTGGAGAACATGATGTTAAGTGAGATCAGCCAAGTACAGAACGAGAGGAAACATTGTTTTCTCTAATATGCCCAAACTAGGGAGAATTACAGATACCAGAGGGACTCCAAATAATGGAGAGGAAAACCTTAGCAAAGCTAGAAAGAAAAGGTAGGAGAGGAAGAAGGCTGAGGTTAATTAATGGAGGAACTACATTTGAATATGTGTGTAAGTGTGAACATAGCATGGTTAACCTGGACACTCATTGTTGGGAGGAGAAAGGTAAAGTGGGTCATGGAAGGCACCAAGCATGTGTGAATGTATGCCATTTTTCAATATGTAGAATAGAATTAGACCTTAACCTTAACCCTGCATAACTGTCAACTCAAAATGGATCAAAGTCATAAAAGTTAGACCAAAAATTTTTAAATTACTAGAAGAGGACATGGTACCAAGAATTTTACATATATCTACAGATCAAAATATCTTTAATAAGACCCCAAAAACTCAGAAAATTAAATTGAGAATTAATAAATGTGATGAGAAATTAATTTTAAAAACTTCCAAGAAGCAAAGAAAGTCATCAAGACTCTAAAGAGAAATCCTACACAAAGGGAGAAGTTCTAACTTTATCCTAAGACAAAAGTCTATTAATGATTTTATTGCTGCTGAAATAATGAACTAAATTGTTAGACAGTAATTCAGTATACAGAATTAAAATCTATATCTTTGATTCATACGAACACTTTTTCTACTTTTGCTCTTTGAGACAAAAAGGGAAATCTTCATCTTCTTTCACATGACAGTTCTTCAAAACCATCTAGACTTTGATGTTGGGATCAATGAATTTTAGACAGCTTGAACATCAGAGTGCATGTGTTGTCAAATAATCAGAAAATGAGTATTGATGCATTTAATAATAATGAGCATCAGCCATGTGAGAATAAGAAACTGTGATTACCGTCTTCCCTCACTCATCAGACATTCTTTTTTCTTGTCATCTCTTGTTATAACAAAGTTTATATGACACGTTTTACAACCCTCACAACATCCTATACCACATCACTAATTCCAGTATTTAGTACACTATTTTAGCAATCAGTTTTCTCAACACAATTTGTTTAAAAGGCTGTCTTTTTTCAATGTATATTTTTGGCACCTTTGTCAAAAATCAATTGGCTATAAATGAGAGAATTTCTTTTTTAAATTTTCTATTCGGTTCCATTGGTCTACGCACTTATGTTTGTGTCAATACCATCCTGCTTTTATTACTTTAGTTATGCAGCATAACTTTAAATCACATATTGTGTTGCCTCTAACATGGTTGTTATGGCTGAAAATTCCTTGGTTATTCGGAACCCTTGTTATTTTTATAAATTTTATGACCAATTTCTCTAGATCTGTGGAGAAGGACATTGAAATTTTAATAGTAATTATGTTAAATCTGTAGATCACTTTCGCTATTATTGCCATTTGGGTCTATATATCAAAAAGCATAAAAGGTTTTTCATCTTCCAAGATCTCCAATTTCTTTTTTGGTGTTTCATAATTTACATTGTAGATGTATTTTACATTTTTTGTTAAAAACAGATTGCAACAATAATAAAAAAATTTTCATTGTAGAAAAGTTGAGATACAGATAGATTTTAAGCTGAATTACACAATACCTTTAAAGAAGAAATATGCCTAATGGCTCTCATACTATTCTATGAACTAGAAAAAGATATAATACTGTCAAAGTCATTCTATGAAGCCAGAATCACCTTCATCATAAAATAAAAATATCCCACCTTTGTTTTGAGAAAAAAATTTAGAAAAATATTATTGATGAAAATAGATTTAAGAAATTTTTTTTTCAAATGTACTTTACTGATTGTAGTCTCACATAGTAATATAATTCAGAGTGATAGGGACATATATGAACAGAGCAATGTGAGCTTCACCCCGGCTCTTCCCCATCCCAGTACATGATATTGAATTTGGCATTAATAATTTTATATATCTATATAACATCAATGGAAGTGTTTCCTTTATTAATTCTTCCTTACCCCATCACCAACCTTACCTTCAACCCTTTCCTCACTACACTTAGGTTTCTTCTCCCTCAAGTAATGTTTCTCTTATTTCTCAACTGTTTCCTAGATTTTTCATATTAAAAGAATATCAAGAAAATAGAACACCATGACCATTTTTTTTTAATTTCAGGGATACAAGGCTGTTTGAACATATGTAAATCAATACATATAATTCACTATACTAATAGAGCTAATGAAAAATAACATTATAATCTAAATAGATGAAGGAAAATCATTTGACAAAATGCCTTTAATGATAAAAAGTGATGAAGAAATTAGGGATAGAAAGAACTTACCTCAACATCATAAAGGATATACTGAATGGGAAAAAATGAATTTTCTTAAGATAAAAAATAAGACAAGCATGCCAACTATAACAGCTACTGTTAAATATAAGACATGATACTCTAGCCACAGCAATAAGAAAGGAAAAGAAAATTAAAAGAAAACAAAGAAAAGAGAAGTTGAAATGACCTTGCTTGCTGATAACACTATCCTATGCTTAGAACATCTAATAAACTCAAACAGAATATTTTATAACTGTAAACTGATTCAACATAGTATACAAATATAAAATCAATTAGTATTTATATAAACCAATCATGAATCTAATGAAAAGGAAGTCCAGAAAACAAAATCATTCACAATCGCCTAAAGAATGTTTTTATTCTTACTAAGTATATTGCTAAGGTACCATGTGGTAACTTAGAACCTGTAATCTTCATATTTCTACCTCTCAAGTATTGGCATTACAGGTGTGCAACACCACACTGAGATAAAATAGGCTTTAGGTAAAACTTTAATATATATACTTCTCTGATTTTTATTTTATTTTCATCTGTATCTCACTCAATATGTTGCTACTATTAGAGATATTATTTGCATTACCAATACCTGTGACATATTATTCAAAACTCAAATTGCTTTGTTGAATTAGAGATAGTAAAAGAAACTTCACATCCTCAAAGTACCCATAATACAAGAAATCTTACCACAAGCATAATTTCAAATTTGGTACTTCCAAACAAAGATAATGAAGTGCCTATTTAATCCAGAGTAAAAGCACATAAAACTCTGTATTGCAGTCTAATCATCTAAGAGAAATCAGTTCTTTTTTTTTTTTTTTTTTTTTTTGGTGGGTCTGGGGATGGAACCCAGGGGCATTCAGGGACCTCCAAGCTACACCCGATGCCCTATTTTTTTTTTAACTCTATTTTGAAACCGGGTCTCACTGAGTTGTAGAGGGCCTTACTAAGCAGCTGAGGCTGTCCGCGAACCGCGATCCTCGGATCTCAGCCTCCCAAATGATGGGATTATAAACGTGAGCCACCAAGCCCGGCTGAGAAATCAGTTCTTATGGAAAATTTAATTAGAGAATTCTAGAAGATACAATACCTGGCATGATATGTTGGAGCAAGGAGATAATGTCAGTACTTATTCTTGGGCTGGGGCATTATAAAAATTGCGCAAGTGGGAAAAATTTTTTAAAAAATCAATCCCATAGCCAGGCATGGTTGCGCACGCTTGTAATCCCAGCGCTTGGGAGGCAGAGACAGGAGGATCGCGCAGGTTCGAAGCCAGCCGCGCGTGCTGGCTTAAGACACCCTGTTTCCAAATAAAAATGTAAAAACAGGTCTGGGAGTGTAGCCCGGAGGTAGAAGGGCTTCCAGGAACCCCAGTACCACCAAAAAAAAAAAAAAAAAAAAATCAATACCTTAGCTATAGTTTTCCACAGGATTGATTTTAACAATTAGTAACATTGGTAAGTTTTTCTTTTCATGGAAAAAATGCATCAGATTTACCCTTATACTAAATTTTTAGTATACAATATAATACTGTTACTCAAATACACATAATTTTATAGAAGATTCATAGAAGTAATTAGTTTTGTTTTGGAAACCTTATACTGATTGAATAACAATTCCTTACTTCTCCATCTCTACCTGGAAACCTCCATTATACTTTCTGTTTCTATGATTTTGAATATTTTATTTATTTACTTTTTTTTGGTGGTACTGGGGGTGGAACCCAGAGGCTTTCTACCTCCTGGCCATACTCCCAGGTCTCATTAAGTTGCTGAGAGCCTCACTAAGCAGCTGAGGCTGGCTTCGAACCCGTGTGATCCTCCTGTCTCAGCCTCCCAAGTGCGGGGATTACAAGCGTGCGCCACCACGCCCGGCGATTTTGAATATTTTAGATATATCATTTAGGTAGGTTTGTGCAGCACTTTTCATTCAGTGACTGGTTTATTTCACTTAACAAAATGTCCTCCAGATCCATTTGTATTGTTGTCTTTAACATTACTTTCTGGGGTTTTTTTGTTTTTTTTGTTTTGTGGTACTTAAAATGGAACCCAGGGGTTTTCAACCTCCAAGCTACAGCCCCAGACCTATTTTATATTTTATTTTGTAACAGGGATTCACTAAACTACTGAGAGCATCACTAAGTAGTTGAGGCTGGCTTTGAACCTGTGTGATCCTCCTGTCTTAGTCTCCCATGTACTGGGATTACAAGCATGTGCCACCAAACCCAGGTTTATGATTTTCTACATTTTTAAGGCAAATTTTACATAAATCTTTTATTTGATGTATATATACCATGTTTTTTATGCATACATCCATTGATTGTTTCAGATTGCTTTTTGAGACTCATATATTAAATTTTTAGGTACATTTCCAGAAGTTGAATCATCACATCTTAAGATAATTAGGCTTTAAGCCATTTTATATTAAAAGTTTAATTTTTTTACAGATTTCTACTAATAATAAGATTTTTTAAAAAATAAACCATGCATATATCATCAATTGATTTTTAACAAAAATGCTGAGAAAATACACTAAGAAAAAGACAGTCTCTTTAAAAAATGATATTTGGAAAACTATCTACAGACAAGTTAAATTGCTATATACAACTTTATTTTATATAAAAATCAAATAAAATATAAATTTAAGAGTATATCATTAGACCTTAAACTAAAATTCCTACAAATAAATATAAGAAAACGATTCATGTCATTAGACTAGAAAATTATTTTTTACCCATGAAAGCAAAAGAGCATGAGCAACAAAAGGAGAATGAATCAAATTATATTAAACTAAGGAGATTCTGTATAGCAAATAAAGGGAGAAAAATGGTAACCTACTGAATGGGAAAAAAAAAAAACTATTTACAAATGATATAACTATAAAAAAAAAGCTAACATTTGAAACAAACAAGTGCTACAACTCAATGACAATATACCAACACAAATAAAATTGGGCTAAAACATAAGACTATATCTAAATAAGGTATCTAAATGGCCAAAAAGCATGTGACAGAATGATAAACTTTGTTAATGTTTGAGGTAATAATAAACATAACCAGAAGATATCTCTTTACATCAATTAGGGTGTCCACAATCAACAAAGCCTTTTAGTGTCTAGAAGCTTCTAGTGACTGCTAAGCAATAGAAATGTTCTCTTTTTAGTAATTTTCAACTTATAATTTATTATAATAATATGTTACACAATGAAATTTTACTCATAAAGCAAAACACAATTACATAATTTACAGAGAAATAGATGGAACTGGAGAACATTGTGCTAAGTGAGATTAGTCAGTCACACACACAGAGAAAAAGAAGTCAGATGCTTTCCCTAGTATGTGAAAGCTAGGGGAAAATGGGTAACAGGAGGAACTCTAGATGAAGAAGGAGATCCTATTGAAGAGCAAATAAGGCGACCTAACTAAGGGGATAGGAGGGGGAAGAGAGAAACTCTCTAAAGCACATGATGTGCTTAAACATATCAAAGTCAATCACTAAGTCAAGCATGGGAAATAGGGATGGAGAGGGGATGGGGTGGGGATTGGGCATGGCTAACTGGATGATGTGTGCATCTATGTCTCCACAAGTGTTTTATCCCACTTAGATGTATGACTACAATGTACCAATAAAAAATTTAAAAAAATAATAGTATGTTTTCTCTTCACATTCAGATATTGTATATTATTAAAAGTAAATTCTGTCTTGTGGGATTTAAAGCACTTAAACAAAAGACACTTGTCATAGTTGTTAAGAATTAGAGTATGATTTTGAGCTGGTGTGTCCTTTCGTCAATGTTAACTAAACATAGCTTTTACTAGTCATGCTTTTCTTAATACCTGACTAAAAGTCAATTTTAATATAAGTTTTATGAATATGTTGTCAGTTGAGGAGATGTATATGAACTCTTAATATAAGTGAAATAAAAAACAATGTTTTAAAGTCAATAGACAAATTATTCCGCTGACAAAAAAAATTACCACTGTTTTTTATATAATAAACGTACATGACTGAAAAGAATCAACATCCTGATTTATCCAGGGTTTGTTTGTTTGTTTGTTTGTTTGTTTATTTTGGTGGTACTGGGATTCCTGGAAACCCTTCTAGCTCCAGGCTACACTCCCAGACCTAATTTTATATATATTTTTATTTGGAAACTGGGACTTTTAAGCCAGCAAGGCTGACTTCGAACCTGTGTGATCCTCCTGTCTCCACCTATCAAGCACAGGGATTACAAGCATGTGCCACCATGCCAGGCCCTGGGTTTTATCTTAAAATGAGTTAAACATCTCTGCTAATTCTATTTAGCATTTTGAACCAAGAGAACTGGTATAAAATTGTTTATACTACTTGAAAAACTGTGTACTTTCAATAACATATACAAGAAGAAATATAATGAGTCATGCATATCATATATAAACAAAAAATTCCATAAAATTTTCTATGCTGCCAGGCATGGTACTGCATCTGGTAATCCCCGCACTTGGGAGGTGGAGACAGGAGGATCGCACAGGTTCGAAGCCAGCTTCACTGGCTTAAGAGACCCTGTTTCCAAAAAAGAAAATTATATATATATATATATATATATATATATATATATATATATATATATGAGTGTAGCCCGGAGGTAGAAGGGTTTCCAGGAACCTCAGTATCACACACACACAAAAAAAAATTCTATGCTTAAGAATATTTAGGGTCCATCAGATACTGCTTGAAAACAATTAAATTAATAAATTATTAACTAATCAACTAAATCTGAAGTAAAATATTTTGCATATAATTATATTTAACATTTTCAAACAGTAGCCAACAAAATGTGTAGAACCATAAATACCAACTTCCTGAAAAATTTATTTCAATTCCCTATAATACACAATGAAGCATTTTTATATACACAAGAGCTAAAAACATATTTTGAAGTGATTGTAAAATGTCTCCCATATCATATCACATAGAAACCTATGTAACCTATAAAAATATCTCACTTTAATAGTGACTTACAAATTTTATGATCAGTAAGAAAATTTTCATATTACATGTGTTACAGAATTATATTCCACCTGTTTAGAGGTAAGACAATAAATTCAGAAAATGCAAATGACACAATCAAGACTCCATAGTCTATGACTCTCACTTTTTCTATTATTGTAATGGCCAGTATAACATTTGTGTTTCTTATTTATCTAACATAAAGGATGTTTTCTTTTTTAACTAAAATTCTCTTCCATAGAAGCGTTGACATTTTAAAGCTGCTTCGGTTCACTTTCATTTTCTGCTTCGGTGCCAATTTGTCCAATTAATCTGACAACACATGTAGTCTTGCTAGTCAAGTTGTCTTAGAATCACTGATCCCAAGACCAATGGATAAGTACTGCTGATCTTCAAACAAGTTCTCAGAATTGCCTTCCTAATTAGAGTTGTCCTTTCTTCTTATATATATGATATAAACATTGTTAACAAACTTGAATCATCTACCTAGAAACTGTTGTACTGCTCATTAGAATTTCACATCCAAAAGGTGTAAATACATATACTTTTTTTCTTCAATATAAGAAGCTTTAGGGACATCTTTCTAACCATATTGTTAAATTTTTTTTATAATTTCAGTGAATATTTTATAATAGTTTTTTAGAGAAAATTTTAATTACTTTCTAAAATTTTATTTTCCACAGATGCACTATATTTTTATTTATCATCTATATATCACAACATTGATTGAAATGATATTTGAACAAATTAATCAGCCAACAGGTTTTAATACTTCTGAGTTCACTATTGCAATACAGTTTTTTGCAGTTTCAAGCAATTTAATGTTGAATAACTGCTCTGAAATGGTATATTATTTTAGTTTGTTATATACCCAGATTTAGTTAATTATAAATTGATACAACCACTTAGGTTACTAGGTAAGTTAAAATTTATATGATTCATTTTTTTAAAGAATGAGATACTCAGATCTATTTGTTTATATAATATTTATATTTCTCCCAATTAGTATATTATCAACATATTATTAATACGATTCATTATATTTACTTATTTATTATTGGCGCATGATTAAAATGCACAGAAATCTTTGAGTTCTCCCTCAGTTCCTGCTCCATTCCTTCCCCTCTCCCTCCCATGCTCAGCATCTTATTCATCTTCCTTGTTGCCTGATTTTATACAGAAAGATAACAGCTTAAATTGGTTGTGCTCACCTTTAATACCAGTACTTGGAAGGCTAAAACAAGAGGATCACAGGTTCATGATGATCCTCAGCTACTTAGTGAGACCTTGTTTAAAAATAAAAATGAAAGTTGACTTTTTTTTTTTTTTTTTTTTTTTGCTGGTCTGGGGATAGAGCTCAAAGGCATTCAACCTCCGAGCTACAGCCCCTGCCCTATTTTTATTTTTTGAAACAGGGTCTCACTAGGTCTCACTAAGTTATGGGGAGGGCCTCACTAAGTAGCTGAGGCTGTCCTTGAACTGCAATCCTCCAATTTCAGCTTCCCGAATGCTGGGATTATAAGCGTGTGCCACCACGCCCGGCTCTGACTTTCCCATTTTTGATTGGGTATTTTTTTTAGCCATGAGTTTCTTGACTTCTCTGCATATTATCGATACAAGTTCTCCATCAGAGAAGTAGGGAGCAAAATTTTTCCTCCCATTTTTTCAGTGCTGAATTGAGGTTACTGACAGTTTGTTTTGTTGAACAAAAGCTCTTCAGTTTAATACATTTCCATGTATTGGTCCTCTTTTTAATTTCTTGTGCCTTCGGGCATCTTGTTGAGGAAGTTTTACCTGTGTCTATATGTTGAGGTGTTGGACCAATGCCCTTATCAAAGAGCTGCAAGGTCTCTGGTCTGATTTATAAGTCTTTGATCCATTTTGGACTGCCTCTTGTGCAGGGTGAAAAAGTGCGGTTTATTTATGCTTTTTCTGCATATGATTAACCAGTTTTGCCAGCACCATTTGTTGAAGAGGCTATCTTTTTTTTCAGTGTATGTTTTTGGCCCCTTTGTTAAAATCAATTGGCTCTAAGTGTGTAGATTTGCTTCTAAAACTTCTATTCTGCTCCTTTGGTCTATGTGTCTGTGTTTCTGCCAATACCATGCTGTTTTTATTAGTATGGCTTGGTAGTATAGTTTGAAGTCAGGTACCTTCTGCATGGTTCTTATTGCTGAGAACTACTGTGACTGTTCTGGATTTTTTTTTATTTTGATTGCTCCAAATAAATTTAAAAATTAATCTTTATATGCCTGTGAAGAATGATCTTGGTAATTCATTGAGTCTGTAGATCACTTTTGAAAAAATGGCTATTTTGATGATATTTATTCTGCCTATTTAAGAACATGGGAACCTTTCATCTCCTAAGGTCTCATTAGACTTCTTTTTTCAGTGTTTTATAATTTTCTTTGCACAGGTATTTTACCTCCTTAGTAAAGTTCATTCATAAGTATTTTATTATTTGTTGGCTATCCTGAGTGGAAGTGTTTTCTGAATTTCTTTTTCAGTGGGCTTATAGTTGCATACAGAAAAGCTTCTGATTTTTAAGTAGACATTTTACAAAAAATTCAAATGGCCAAAATAAATTTATAAAAAATGTTAGCATTCAGAGATGCAAATCAAAACTACCTTGAGATTTCACCTAACTCCAAATCCAATTAAAATGGTAAGGGTGTGGAGAAGTAGGAACTCTTATACAATGTTTGTGGGATTAAAAATTAGTGAAATCACTTTAGAAAACAGTGTGGAGATTCCACAGAAGAATTAGAATAAACCTACCATATGATCCATCAATACCCCTTCTGGGTATCTACCAAAAAAAAAAAAAAATGAAAACCAAACTACCAAACTAATGTATGGGTATTTATGTTCATAGCCACAGAATTCACAATGGATTACAAAACTATGGAATACATGAATAATAAAATTTTACTCAGTCATACAGAAAAAATGTTATTTCAGGAAAATGGATGGAACTGGAGAACATTATTCTAAGTGAGATTAGTCAGTCACAAAATTAAAAAAAAAAGATGCTCTTGCTAATATAGAGAAGCTATAAAAATAAGAGAGAAAGTCGTTGGAGAAACTCTAGCCAAAGAAGGAGGAACCTTACATGAGCAAATAAGGTGACCTCACTGGGAAGGATTGGAGAGGGAAAGTGAGAAATTTTCTAATGTATATAATGTGCATTCACAAATATTAAAGTCAATCACTAAGTCCAACATGAGAAGGAGAAAGGGAGGAGGAAATTGGGGTGAAATTAGGGAAGTGTAAATAAGTGATATGTGCATGTATGCCTTTATTATCTTATATCACATTAAGATGTATGACTACAATGTACCAATAAAAAAATAAATAAATAAAATAAACAAAAATGGTGCAATTGTTATTCAAATGTAGATTTATCCTAGGTTCAGTTTCCAGTTCCAAAATTTAAATAACTAAAGAGGAAAAGGTAGCAAAATCAATTACAGTTAATGAATATAAGGTGAATCTTAAGTCCTCCTTTCTCCTCAGAGAATGTAAAATTGAGAAAATCTGATTTACATCTTATTGGTTAAATATTTTATGAATTAATTACCAATGTTACATTTTTGATACTGTGATTTGGATGTGATAGTTTACTATTGAAGCCTATTAAAAATTCCTAGAATTGTAATTTTTTGTGAGTACACGTTAACTACAAATCCATATAAAATAAACATTTTAAAATTTCCATCACCATATGTAATATTTTTGTACATTTGCCTATAATTTTCTAATAAAATTTTAGCATAGGGAAGACAGTATAATAGCTCAATACTGTTATCTCATTGATTTTTAAAAATAGATAATATTTAATCAAGATAATTCTTTTCCATACTATATTTAATCTGATCTTTTATGTGCTAACACCAATAACTAAATAGAACTTTCTTAAATGTTTTTGTTCTGTATTTTAATTTTACAACCAAAGTCAGAAAAGAAGAAGATAGCTAGGATAATAGCTTCTTTATTAGTTTTCCTGATTTTATAAATTTATTTTAGTTTTTAATATATTTTTTTGGTACTGGGGGTGGAAACCCGGGGCTTTTCTACCTCCAGATTATACTCCCAGACCTATTTTATACTTTATTTGGAAACAGAGTCTCACTAAGTTGCTGAGAGCCTCACTAAGTAGCTGAGGCTGGCTTCAAAACTGTGTGATTCTCCAGTTTCAGTCTCCCAGGTGCTGGCATTACAAGCGTTTCCCACCATGCCTGTCTCCTGATTTCATAATTTTAAATTATTGCAAAATATCCTTGTTAATACTATGATTTAATATTAGTTTTTTTTACTACTGAGTCATTATAAGAAAAACTATTTTATTTTTATCAAATGATTGAAAGTATCTTCAAATTTATAGTAAATTATTTGAATTATTTGTGAATAACAATATTTTAATTGTGCTAATGCCCAAGATTAATAACTAAATTTTAAATCTCTAATTCCAACATGAGAAAGCAAATGTCTATTATACTTCTATTTTTTTTTTCTATTTTGGTACAAGAAATTGAACCCAGTGGCAGTATTCCTTTAAGGTACACATTCAGCCTTTTTATTTTTTTTGAAAAAGGGTTTAACAAAGTTGATATATCAGCCTACCAATTTCTAAAATTATAGGCACGTACCACCATGCCTGAATCTGTCATTAAATATTAGTTTTTAGTATTTTTAAGCTATGAGCATGTTATTTAGTTTATTACCATCATATATGTACATGGATGCATATATAATTTACATAATATATGTATTATAAAATGCAGATAATGCTAATGTAAACATACGTGAAATATTTAGATATAAATTTTTGTAAATAATATAGAACATTATATTTGACATTTCATTAAAGGAAATCAATGCTAAATACAAAGAAACAACCTTCCTTCTAACAGAAAAAAAGATTGTCTTTCTGCTGACTGAACAGTGTCATTCCATGGCCTTTCCAGTGATAAGAATTTGTGGTGATGGGGTAGCATGTCAGAGCTTAAAGCCAGGCCATCCTGAAATAACACCTGCCAGGACAAATGAGTGGTATCAGAGACTAGGTCAGCTCTGTCCTACCATTCTGTACTTGCTCCTTTCTCTCGTGTTCATAATTGTGAGACAATTCTTTAGTGATTATTATGCTAATTAGCTCCAAAGTTTTGTTATTTAATAGTTAATCGTGACTTGAATACATATACATTATTGTATACTTTTATTGGTGAACTGTAGTCTCACTTTATAATGTCGTTCAGAGTGATAGTGGCATCAATGCACAATGCACTTGGTGAGCTTCACTCCATCTCCCTTCCCTCTCCCTCCCTTGCCCCACACATGATGATGAAATTGGCATTGATATTGTCACATATGTACATAATGCCAAAAGTAGTGTTTCTTTTGTTAATTTCTCCTCTCTTTGACTCAAGCCTCTCCTGGACCATTTTTCTCACTCTCCTGGGTTTCTCCTCCTTTCTCTAGAATCTTTCCTGTATGCCAATTACTTTCTAGTTTCCAAATATTGGAAAAACACATATTTTACTTTCTGTGACTGGCTAATATTACTGAAAATAGTGTTCTCCAAGTTTATTTCATTTTTCTGCAAATGACGTACTGTGTTCTTTATTGTTGAGTTGAATTCTATCATGTATAATATTCCATATTTTTATAATCTATTTATCTGTTCATGAACACCTGGATTGGTTCCACAATTTGGCTATTATAAATTGCTCTGATATAAACATAGATATATGTGTACTAATATATAATATTCTGATTTCAGTCCCTTTAGAAAGATACATAGAAGTTGTCAAGTTGGATCATATGGTGGATCCATTTCTAGGTTTCTGAAGAATGTCCACCCTGATCTCTATGCTGACTGCATGAATTTGCAATCCTATCAAAAATGTAGAAAAGTTCCTATTTCTCACATCCTCCCCAGCATTTATTGTGTTTAGCTTCTTGATGATAGCTGTTAAATTGGGATTAGATGGGACCACAGTGTATTTTTTTATTTGTGTCTGTTATTGCCAGAGATCTAGCAATATTTTTCATTTATTTATTGACTATTTGTATATCTTCTTTTGTGGAATGTCTATTTAGCTCACTAGCCATTTTTAATTAGGTCATTAATTTTTAGTGGACATTTTCTTAAGACTTTGGTGTATTCTATTGGAAGAGTAGCTGGCAAAACTCTTCTCTCATTCTGTAGGCTTTTTAAAAAACTCTTAAATTTTTCCATTTATGAAATTTAATGTTATCCCACATATTAATTCTTGTTTGAATTTTCTGAGCTTTAGGGAATCTTATTGAGAAAGTTTCTACCTGTATCAATATGCTGGAGAGTTGAACCTATGCCATCCTAGTAATTTCAGAGTCCCTGGTCAAATTTCTAGGTCACTGATGTATCTTAAGTTGACTCTTATGCCGTGTAAAAAATAGGAATTTAACTCCAATTATGTGCAAATGGATAACCAGTTTTTCCAGTACCATTTGCTGAAAAGGCTGTCTTTAAAAAGTATGTTTTTGGCATCATTGTCAGATATCAATTTGTTATAAATGTGTAAATTTGTTTCTCTACCTTTTATTCTATTTCTTTGGACCATGTGTTTATGTGTCTTTTTATGTTTGCAATATTATGCTGTTGTCAGTGCTACAGCTCTTTGTATAATTTTAAGTCAGATATTGTGAGCTTTTATGCATGGTTCTTAATGCTGAAAATTGCATTGGCTATTTTATGTCTCTTATTTTTTTCTATATAAAAATAGGACTGATTTTTTATCTCTGGAGAGAATAATATAGATACTTTAATAGAGAATAAATTGAATCTGCAGATCAATTTGGGTAGAATATTTATTTTGATAATAATCTGTATATACAAGAGCATGGGAGAGCTTTGCATCATCTAAGATCTTCAATTTCTTTCTTTAGTGTTTTATAATTTTCATCGTAGAGATCTTTAACCTCACTAGTTATATTTATTCTTACATATTTTATTATTTTTGAGGTTATTGTGAAAATAATTGTTTCTGAATTTTTTCAGTGTATTTGTGTAGTATATTAAAAAGCTACTAATTTTCGTAGAGTAATTTTGTATCTCTCTAGTATGCTGAATATTTTAATCAGTTGTAGAATCTGTGATTGTGGTATTTAGTTTTCTAAATACAAATATCATAATGTTAGTTCTTCTTTTTGTACTTCTTTTATATCCTTCTCTTGCCTTATTGCTCCAACTAAGATCGAGTAATATATTGAAAAGGAGTAGCAATATACAGTAATTTTGTTTCTAACTTTAAAGAAAATTCTCACAGCTTTCCTCTATTCAGTATGATGTTGGCTTTGGGTTTATTGTGTATTTCCTTTATGATGGTAGGATTGGGTTCCATTCATTATCATTTTCTGCAGAGTTTTTTTGCATGAATCGGTATAGATCTGTAAAATGCCTTTTCAATATCTATTGAAAAGCTTATGTGATTTTTGTCCTTAGTTTTATTTACGGTGTGAATTACATGTGTCGATTTCCTATGTGGAACCAGCCTTGCATCTTTGGAGTGAAATCAACTTGATAATGGCATAGAAATTTTATATGCTTTTAAACATATGTTACAGCTATTTTGTTGAGAATGTCTACACTTGTGCTCATTGAGTATTTTTGCCTTCGAGTATTTTTTTTTTAAGTATCTTTGTTTTGGTATTAAGGTGATACTTGCTTCATAGGACTTTAGAAGAATTCCATCTCTTTCTGTTTGATGGAATAATTTTTAAAGAATATTGTTTAGCCGGGTGTAGTGGCGCACGCTTGTAATACCCCCGCTTGGGAGGCGGAGACAGGAGGATCCCACAGGTCCAAAGCCAGCCAAGCTGGCTTAAGAGACCCTGTTTCCAAATAAAAAGTATAAAATAGGTCTGGGAGTGTAGCCTGGAGATAGAAGGGCTTCCAGGAACCCTAGTACCCCCCCTCCAAAAAAAGAATTTTGTTTAATTATTTTATGTCAATTTATTTATTCCGTATTATCCTATTTGTTGGAGTATAATTTTTAAAAATAGTATCTGATGCTTCTCTGAATTTCCTCACTGTCTGTATTATGTCTCCTTTTTAATTTCTTATTTTAGGAATATGGGTAGATTTTCTCTTTCTTTTGCTTATGTTGACTAAGCTTATCAATGCTGTTTGTCTTTCTAAATAAGCAGCTTTTTGTTTGATTGATTTTTTTGGTTTTAATTCTCTTTTACTAAGTCATAAATTTTGCTCTGATTTTAATTATTTTTTGCCTTCTCTTGGCTTTGGGATTATCTGTTTCTGTTTTCAAAGGCCTTGTGTATTATTAGGTTGTTTTCTTGGTAACTTTCAGCTTTTCTTAGGTAAGCATTGAGTGCATTCAGTGCTTTCAAAATGGCCCATAGATTTTTTTGTATGGTGTCTCTATTTTCATTTAATTAATGAATTTTAATAATTTATACCCTTATTTCTTCCATTATCCAGTCCTCATTCAAAAACAATGTCATTTAATCTTTGTGTATTTATGTAATTCCTTTGTGTTGATTTCTGCTTTCATTCCATTATCATCTAAACATGTATAAAATTTCCTTGCATTTACTGAAATTGCTGATACTTATTTTGTGGATAAAACTATAATCTATTTCGAAAAAGCTTCCAAGATAAGCCGAAAGTAATGTATATTGAGCTGTTTTTGGTTGGGATATTTTGTATATATCTATTAGATTAATTTTATCTACAGTGCTTTTTGGTCTGAAGATTCTTTAATAATATTTTGACTGGAAAATTGATCTAGTGGTATGATAGGTGTGTTGAAGTCAGCCAGATTTATTGTATTGTGGTCTATCTGAGTTTAATGCTCTGAAGCATTTGTTTCATAAAACCAAGTGTGCCCACATTTGGGGCATAAATGTTTTTCCTTGTCTTCTAGGGTTCTTGCATGTCTCCTGTATGTGGATGTTGGTCTCAGTTTTCATATTTGGGTACTTTTCTGATATCATTTCTCTAAAAAGGTTTCTATTGCACTTGGTGTATCATTCTATTTCTTTTTCAATGCTATTTTCAGTAAGTTAAATCATTTCTTATTATCCTATTTTTTAATATTCTTGTTGTCTTGTCTTATGGTCTTCTCTATATTGTTTATATGGTTAGTACTGAATAAGCTGTCTTCTATTAGTGAGACTCTATTTTTATGTCATTTAATTTGCTAGAGGTTATTTCTATTAGGGTCTTCATTTACTGTCTTTTTCATTTTTCTCAGGGACTCTGTTTTCTTTTCAATTTTTAAATGATGCATTATATTAATACATCTTAATGGGATAAAAGATGGTGGAGATATACATACACACATCACCCAATTAGCCCTTACTCAATTCCTGCCCCATTCTCTTTCCTCCCTTCTTTCCATGCTTGGCTTAGTGATTGATTTTGATATGTTTGTTTAAGTACATCATGTGCTTTTGAGAGTATTCCTCTCCCATCCTCTCAGTTAGGCACCTTATTTGATCATCTATAGAATCTCCTTCATCTAGTGAACTTACCATTTGATCTAGCAATACCACCTCTGGATATCTACCTAAAAGAAAGAAAACCAAACTACCGAAATAATGCACGTGTATCTATGTTCATAGCTGGACAATTCACCATTGCCAAACTATGGAAACAGCCAAGATGTCCATCAACAGAAGAATGGTTTACAAAACTGGGATATGTACACAATGGAATTTTACTTTGCCATAAAGAAAAACACAATTACATCATTTGCATGGAAATGGATGAAACTGGAGGACATTATGCTAAGTGACATTATTCAGTCACTTAGTTATTAGTTATTAGTTAGTCACATTAGTCAGTCACTTATCACATCTGATAAGAAATCAGATGCATTCCCAAATATGTGAAAGCTAGGGAGAAATGGGTAACAGGAGGAACTCTAGATGTTTTTTATTTTTAATTTGGGGCTTCAGTTTATTTATTAATATGTTCTTTCATATTCTGCACACATTTACTTTTTCATGTCTAATTTATTTGATAATATTGAAAATCCAAATTCAGATTTCTTCTGGCATTTTTTGTATTTGGCACTCTATTAGTAATATCTTTTTTTTTTCTTTTTGGTGGTACTGGGAATAGAACCCAGAGGCTTTCTACCTCCAGGCTATGATCCCAGACCTATTTTATATTTTATTTAGAAACAGGATCTCACCAAGTGGCTGAGAGCCTCACTAAGTAGCTGAGGCTGGCTTTGAACCTGCGCAATCCTCCTGTCTCAGCCTCCCAAGTGCGGGGATTACAAGCGTGCACCACCACACCCGGCCTAGTAATATCTATTCATGAGTAACAGTTATTTATTGTTTTCTTATTGGTATTTGTTCTCATATTTTCTAGATTTTGTTTTCCTTGCATCCATTTCTTCTGTATGGAAGTCCTATGTCTATTTGTTGTCCCTTTATAATAAATCTCATGCTAGGGTTATAAATTTTACCTCAATAAATTTTTCTCATATACTCAGAATTTTGTTACTCCCCCAGAACACGTTTTATAGTTTACAGTTGTTAGTGTTGTCATGCAGTAGTCTCTGATTGGCTGCAGGTCTGTATCCTTTTTGGTAACAAATTCAGTAAGGCCAGAAAATATAACTTTCTGTACCTGCTTCCTGGCTGCCTGAATTTAATGACCCAGGGACACTACCACATGTATACTGGTCACAATCACATTAAGGGATGCTTGCTTCTGGACTCGTGATTTTGAAACTCAAGCCTAAAAGTGCCAGAGATTATGATGTTCAGAGCCTGCATCCTAGGCTCTGAACAAAGGTAAGCTTTGTTGCCCCAAGTACCCCACCACTCTTTTGTTGGTTGCAATCATATGAAACACTCTCAGCCACTGGCATCCATGCTTACCAGGCACCAACTCTGGTGACTGAGATATTGTAACATTGCTAGATTATGGTTATGCCCAGGAATATCACTGTTGCTCCTGACCTCCCTGATCGTGAGGTCCAAACTCTGCCAAGTCAGAGATTGTACTCTTCTGAACCTGAGCCTGGCTCGCTGAGTTATTTAGCACCAGAAACAATACTCTTCTGACCAGTTGCCATCACTTAAATGATTGCCGGCCACGGTACTAGTGACACTCAAACAATGCTGGGTAAATCTTTATAGTCTTATGACTCTGTGTCAGATTTTGCTGAATAATTTTACCCTATAGACACCACTGCTGATGATCCTGTGGTGATTACTGAAAACACTGCAGGAACAGGCAGACCACTGACTTTATGTTCCTTCTCATTCTTTCTAGGGATTATCTGCTTATTCATGTGTTTGTTGTGTCTTTCTCTAGCCCCTACTCCAACCTTTGCAAGGATGGTTTGCAAACTCACAAACTGTATGAGGTTAGTTATTGCCACACAAGTCCCTGAAGCCATGCAGGCTCCATCTAGAACATTTTGTAAAAATCACAGTGTTAAGCTGCATTGCAGCATCTCAGGTCCTTGGAAGATGAGTCTGTGATTTTTGGTCCCATTGAATATAGTTGTAGCCACAGGAGTTTGCTGGGCAGTTTGGCTGGAAAATTTGGAGATTTATGCTAGTCTTTAGGAGGCCAGATATAGCCACTTGGCTTCCTGTAGAAAGGGTCTATAGTTTTTCTGTTTAGATGAATTCAGAGTCAGACACATGACTTCACTAGGTAATTTGGCAGCGTGGTCTGGAGGTTCATGGTCTTGAGGTATTTGAGCATGAAGGGAAGAATTTGATTGCATTTTTGCTTCGATTCTCTGCTCTCAGTGGCCTGGCAGGATTTAGCTTATTCTTTGCTGGAGCTAGTCTCTAAGAATGGCCAATTCTGGCAGCTATTATTTTCTGTGCACACTTGCCAAGATGGCTCTTGCTTCTGCTCATCACTCATCAGATGAGACATGTGGAACTCATTCAGTCTTCTTCTCTCTGTGCTGTCTTTAATTCAATCACATTTCAATTGTATTTCTTCTCTTGAGTTCTGACTACTTTTCTTCTTTCATCAAGAAGTAATATTGCCACTGTTTGAGTTCTGAATTTCAGAGCAACAAAAAAAAAACACTCCTATAATTATTCTGCCATTTTGTATATCTTGGATAAATATTCTCTATTGCAAATTTAATTTTAAAGTTGATGGAGACCTTAAAAATGATTAAGGACAAATAAAATCTGTTGGTGTCTTACTACGTGCTAGACTCGAAATTATAGCATGCATTTAAAATTTATTTATTAGTCCACTTACAGTGACATTTGTTAATAATAATAGTTTAGGAAAAATAGTAAATAATAGAAGAGTTGAATCCTGGTTCAGTGGCATGAATCTGTCATCTCTGTACTTGGGACACTGAAAGAAGAGGTTAGAGGTTTGAGATTATCACATGTTAACATACCAAGACCCTTTTAAAAAGTAAAAAATAGTATTTGGGAGACCAAATCAGAAGGATCACAGGTTCACAGACCTTAACAACTCAACATCAGACCTCAACAACTTATTGAGGCACTCTAAAGTTATTTTAATGCTGTTTCAAGAAGAAAAGATAATAAAAGAGGGCTAGTTCAGAGGCTGAGTATTCCTGGTTTCAATTCTCACTACTATAAAAATAAATAAATAAATAATATGTAAATAAATAACTAATGAAATATAAAAATAATATATAGCTGGGCGTGGTGGCGCATGCTTGTAATCCCTGCGGTTGGGAGGCAGAGACAGGAGGATAGCACAGGTTCGAAGCCAGCCGCACTGGCATAAGAGACCCTGTTTCAAAAATATAAAATAGGTCTGGGAGTGTAGTCCAGAGGTAGAAGGGTTTCCAGGAACCCGAGTACCACCAAAATAAATAAATAAATAAATAAATAAATAAATAAATAAATAAATAAATAAAATATAAATAAATAAAATGAGCTGAGAAATGTAGCTCAAAGGTAGACTGTTCTTAGATTCAACGCTCAGTTGCACACAAACACACAAAAAAGATAATATTTGTATAGATTTGAATTTCTAGAAACTCTTAAATGTTTGTCTAGTTAAATGACAAATAAATTGTAATTCATTTGATTTTGTGTTTTATTCAGGAGAATATCATACATTACACAGTCCAATAAAAATATTACTATACAATTTTCAGAAATGAGAATGAAAGCTTATAAAATGTGTGTCAGTATTGAAATAAGTTGATGCTGTAAACCTCTAGATTGTCTTGAGAATTCCTGAGGTATCCATGCCATGGTTGATAATCAATTGGCAAGGATATTTTGTCTCAACCATTATCAACTGATAAAAATATGTCAGATATAACTATACAAATTAGATTCTCTCAAAGTTTGAGTCAAAAGTTATATTCACTCTCATCCACAACAGTAACATAATTATTAGAAGAAAATGGAAGGCTATTGGGTTCTTTCAGTACTATCTAAAGTAATTTTAATCACCATCAGAGGTGCATAAAATCAGTTACCTGACATGAAAGAGAATGTAAAGAAAATGCACAAATTAATTGACAAATGAATAATGCTCACTACTCAATGTTAGATGTGAGAAATAATATCCTAACCACTATAAAAGTTTCAGCTGATTATAAATAAGGCAGTATTTTTAGAGTTGAGAAGTAGTAAAAATGGCAGATTTTGAATTTGAAACGTAAAGTTTTACTTTCCATGTAGGGAAAATCTGTCAACTATAAAGTCATATTTCATACAGAAGTGCCTGTTGCCTTGTTATAACAGTAATTTATTGTTAATGAAAATTCACTTACATATCTTTAAAACATATATGTAACCAGGCATGGTGGTGCATGCTTGTAATCCCTGTGCTTGGGAGGCGGAGACAGGAGGATCACGCAGGTTCGAAGCCAGCCATGCTGGCTTAAGAGACCCTGTTTCCAAAAAAAAAAAAAAAGTGTAAAATAGGTCTGGGTGTGTAGCCTGGAGGTAGAAGGGCTTCCAGAAACCCCAGTACCACCAAAAAATAAAATAAAATAAAAAGTAAAAAAATAAAAAGTAAAAGGTAAAACATATATGTATATATAATTTTAATATGCATACATATATATGATGTTTATATATTAATATACAATATATAATTGATTTTAATATATTTATTATAATATATTATATACTACTATATAATATATAATTGATTTTAATATATTTTTTCAGCACTGAGGTTTAACACGGGGGGGGGGCTTCTACAACCACTCTATTACCTCAATCCTAGTTTTTATTCTTTATTTTGAAATAGGATCTCACTAAGTCTCACAGGGCTTCACTAAGTAACTGAGGCCAGCCACAAACCTACAATCCTCTTATCTCAGCCTCCCAAGTACTGGCATTACAAACAGGTGCCACCATGCCCTGAACAAAATTATATTTTTTATAAAAGGAAAAATGTAAATACACAAAAGGTTTTCAATAGGTATTAAACTAAGCCCCCAGATCAAAAAGTATACAGGCTAGATTTTTAGGCCCTCAGGAACTATTGAGGAGAGTGAGGGCTTGGCTATGCATAGGAACTAGACAGACTTGAAAAATAAAGCTCAGAGCAAAATCAGTAAAGTCTCTTAAGAGATAACTGTCGCAGAAATAACAGAAAAAGCAAGTACAAAGTTAGGGAGGAAAAAAAAGGCTTTTAACCCCAAATCAACCGGGAATGCTGTCTTATGTATGGGGTAGGATATGAGGTTCTGTAATACTGGACAGGATGTTTTAATATAAGCAAGATAGTGAGGTTTAAATAACTTATATAATTTAATTTATAAATTTAAATTTACAAGAGAAAAGGAGAATTAAGTATAGCATTTGTGGCATTATTATAATTATGGGTGAAAATGTGCCTTCTTTTGAGAAACCTCAGGTACCTCTTTCTATACGGGTCTGAGAATGAAACCGGGGACATTTGACCTCTGAGCTACACCCACTGTACTATTTTTTATTCTTTAATTTGAAAGGTCTCACTAAATTACAAAGGACCTCATTAAGTTTCTGAGACTGTCTGCAAACCACCACTCTCCAGTCTCAGCCTCCCAAATATTGGGATTACAAACATGTGCCACCACGCCCCACTAAAAAACGCTTGACATGGCAGATCATTTTTAATTTTTTTTTTTTTGGTGGTACTAGCGATGGAACCCAGGGGCCTTCTACCTATGGGCTACACTCCCAGACCTATTTTTATATTTTATTTGGAAACAGGGTCTCTTAAGCCAGCTGAGGCTGGCTTCGAACCTGTGCCATCCTCTTTTCTCAGCCTCCCAAGCGCAGGGATTACAAGAGTGCACCGCCATGCCCAGCTGATAATTTTTAATTTTATCTTGGAAATGGAGGCTAAATACTTTGACTTGACTGAATTTTTTGGACTCCTTTATAATGAGATTTGTGTTGTAACTGTTATTGATTAAATTCTCTGGATCAATTATATACAAACCTGTAATATGCATATTTGTAACCTGAATTTTTACTCAGTATCTCTTGGTATTAATTAATATTCTTAATCAGATTAACCCCTCCTGAATGGAAGGGCCCTTTTTACATTATATTATGCACCCAAGGTAGTTGAATTACACTGACCACACTTCATAGATTTACATTCCCAGAATTAAGCCCATCCGTTTTGAGACCCTGTAGGATTTGTCTTTTCCTAAAAAGATCTGTATTGCTTCAATATGTAGTTCTATACTTGTGACCTACTAAAGTATCTCCAAGACTTATTCAAGAAAAAGAAAAATTCACAATGTTTCTAATATAACATACTCCAGGATTAATCTTACTTTATATCCCGATAGCTTTTTTTTTGTAAGTTATAGAAGCCATATTATGTAATCTATAAATCAAAAGGGTGGAAAAAGTCCCCAGGGATGCTTCTTTTATTTTTCTTAGGTGTGTGTGTGTGTGTGTGTGTGTGTGTGTGTGTGTGTGTAAACAGAAGCTTTTGAGTTTCTGTTTTTGGTTAACTGTATATTTACTACCTTTATTGGCCTCATTAGGTGCATGTACCCAGGTGCTTCAATGAAACAATTTATATGTCAGTAATGCCAATTTTATGCTTCTTTGAAAAGGCAATCTCCAATTTATATTTTTAGGAAGAAAGTTCTCTGTTAACTCAAATTATATCATTGGGCAATAACTTTAATTACTCCTGGATATTCATCCCCCCATTTCAAATAAGGAGGCAAAACCAGTCCTCAATTACAGGGAGTATGGGCTAATGAACTTGAAATATCTAAATAATGTCCATATTGAGAAAACAGAATATTATGACCCTATTATTAAAATCAGCTTTCTAAGAAGAGATCTCACATGGGTAATTTAACCTTTAGTCTTGATATGGGGGACTACTATTTCAGGAAAGAATTTCAGTTTCTTCAGAGATCCCAGATGTATCTCCAGAGTATAAGTTTACATATTTTTTTAATAATAAGAATTATTTTTGTCTCTTCAAGATATTCCTCATACACACAATGGAATTCTAATCAGCAATAATGAAGAACAAATTATGCCTGTGTTTAAGTAACTTTATTAGAATTAATGTAGAAGATATTAAAGTATAAAGTACTTTATCAAGTCACTTTTCGAGAGCTAATATTCTACATTTATTTCTTACATTTTAATTTTATCTCTCAATAAAAAATACCCTGCAGACTTCAGGGAAGATGGCAACTGAGAAGCGGCATTTACAAGTCCTGCTAATAATCAATCTCTGTTACCACAAAATAAGCGCTTTTCATAGCCAGAAAACACCATCAGCAGAGAAATAAAAACTGTAAATACAAGGGACAGAGAAAAAGAAGGCTAGAAGAACAACCAGAGACCAGAAAAGAAACCAGTCTGCATTGCAGAGTCACACCGGCTACATCAAGCATCACAGCACCAGGCTCCAGAGAGAAAAGAAACAAGGAGCTGAAGTGAGCAGCTGTGGATCATTCAGGTATAATTCAGCAGTTCTTTCAGAGCTAAAAACAACATCTAAAACTCCCAGTGGCCAAGCTCATCACGCCTTCCAGGGACTCAGAAAGGAGCACAAAACCAGAAGAGAAATCCACCTGCCTCAGGGCCAAGAGCATGGCAGCAGTGCCATATTGCCAGCAGTGGTGGTGAGTTCACCACAACCGTGACGGCTCCAGATCGCAGCCCCTTCAGGACAAATGCCAGCACTGCACCCCGAGGGACTTGCGCAGCTTTGATAATCTCCCTGGATCTGAGATTTTGCAGTCCAACCTAGTGAAGGAGTAGCAGTGGCAGAGATATCACACCAGAGTCACAGCTCCCCATGGGAAAACACCTAGCCTGGCACCCTCATGGTCTCAAGCAGCCAAAATTAACTCCCTGGATCTGAGACTTTGCGATACAGCCCAGTAAAGAAGTAGTGGTGAATGAGCTTACCACAGACTTGAGATCCAGAACACTCTAAGTGAAATCATAGTGGCCCAGGGAAGAACCCAGAGAAGGCACAAACTTATCAAATCATGGGAAAGAGGAATAACAATAGAGCAATGAATGCCCACAACTCCACAACATCAGAACCTGATAACACAGAAATTCAGAGATCTCTAGAACCTCAAATCAGGAAAATAGCTGTAGAAATAATACAGGACCTTTGAAAAGAATTCAGAGAGAGAGTCTAAAAGAAATAAAGGATGCAATCATTGAAGTAAAGGCCTCAATTCAAAGTATAAACAATCAATTAGACCACATGGAGAATAAAATCTCTCTCCTAGATGATGATCACTCCAAAAATGAACGCATGGTTTCTAATTTAGAAAAAAAAATCCGATATCAGGAATCTGACATTGAAGAAATATGGGCCCATATTAAGAGAGCTAACCTAAGAATAATTGGAATGGAGGTGGGAAAAGAAGGTGAAACCAAATGGATCAATAATATCTTCAAGGAAGTAATAGCAGAAAAATTTTCAAACAGAGCAAGAAGTTAGTGCACAGGTCCAAGAAACTTATAGAACTTCCTTTAGACAGGATCAGAGAAGAGGTTCCCCATGTCACATAATTTTCAAAATGACTAATGTGGAAGTCAAGGAGAGACTCTTAAATGCAACAGAAACAAAAGGCCAAGTGACATTCAGAGACAAACCAATTAGAATCAGTTCAGACTTCCCAAACCAAGTCATGAAAGCCAGAGGGTTTGGAGTAACATATTCAAAACTCTGAAAGAAAACAACGTCCAGACAAAAATTTTGTACCCAACAAAACTATCTATCATTAGATGGGGAAATAAGAAGCTTCCATGACAAACAGAAACTGAAGGAATTTATGTTTTCAAAACCAGTGCTAGAGAAATACTCAAGGAGATTAACTACAAAGAAGAAATAATAATACACACCAGAACCAAAGAAACAAGAGTTCCCATTCAGCAGACAACTAAGCAAAGAAGAATAAACAGTATCTCAAACAGAAATAAAATCTTAAAATGTTAGGAATAAAAAATTATCTCTCAATAATCATATTGAATGTAAATGGCCTCAACTCCCCAATAAAAAGACATAAATTGGCAAAATGGATTAAAAACTAGAATCCATCCATCTGTTGCTTACAGGAAACACACCTTACAAGTAAAGATAGTAACAAAATCAAGGTAAAGCGCTGGAGCAAGGTAATCCATGCTAATGGAACTCGAAGGCAAGCAGGAGTAGCAACTATGATATCAGAGAAGTTAGACTTTAAACCCAAATTTATTAAAAGAGACAAAGAACATCACATTTTACTGGTAAAAGGAATAATCCATCAAGAGAAAATAACAACAATCAACATCTATGCCCAAAATATTGGTGTAGCTATTTTCATAAATCAAACGCTTTGTGATATGAAGTCATACATAAATCCCAATACAATAATACTGGGAGACTTCAACACATCTCTTACAAAATTAGACTGATCTTCCAGAAAAAGGTCAGTAAAGATGTCTCAGACTAAAGAACACCATTAATCAAATGGACCTGTTGGACGCATATAGAATATTTCACCCAACAACAGCAGAGATTACATTTTTCTCAGCTGCTCATGGAACCTTCTCTGAAATAGATCACATCCTGGGACACAAAATGAGTACTACAAATTTAAAAGATGTTACATATGTCCCTGTGTCATTTCAGACCATAATGTAATAAAACTAGAAATCAACTATAAGAAGACCCAGAGAAACAACATAAACATGTGGAGACTAAACAACACACTTCTGAATGAATAATGGGTCATAGAAGATGTAAGAGGTGAAATAAAGAAATTTCTAAAAACAGCCAGGCATGGTGGCACATGCTTGTAATCCCCATGCTTGGGAGTCAGAGACAGAAGGATGGCGCTGGTTCGAAGCCAGCCATGCTAGCTTAAGAGACCCTGTTTCCAAATAAAAATATAAAAATAGGTCTGGGAGTGTAGCCCGGTGGTAGAAGGGCTTCCAGGAACCCCAGTACCACAAAAAAAAAAGAAAAAAAAAAGAAATTTCTAGAAACAAATGAAAATAAAGATACAACATACCAAAACCTCTGGGACACTTTGAAGGCAGTATTAAGAGGAAAACTTATAGCACTGAGTGGTCACATAAGAAAAACAGAAAATCTTCAAATAAATAACTAACGACACACTTCAAAGCCCTTGAAAAGCAGGAAATATTGAATCCCAAAGCCAGTAGAAGACAGGATATTATTAAAATTAGAGCAGAAAATAACAAAATAGAGAATAAAAAAATACAGAAAATCAACAAAACCAAAAGCTGTTTTCTTGAAAAAAATTAACAAGATAGATAAACCACTAGCCATCCTAACTAAAAAGAAGAGAGAATCAACACGAATTATGAAGATAAGGGATGAAAAAGGAGAAATTACTACTGACAGTGTAGAAATCCAGAGGATTATTAGAAACTACTTTGAAAAACTATACTCCAACAAAATGGAAAATCAGGATGAAATCGACAGCTTCCTAGCTAAATACAACCTTCCTAAACTGAGACAAGAGGATATAGAACACTTAAACCAAATAATAACAATCAAAGAGATTGAAACAGCAATAAAGAGCTTACCATCAAAGAAAAGCCCAGGACCAGATGCTTTCCCAAGTGAATTCTATAAAACCTTTATAGAAGAGGTAACCCTAATACTCCTCAAAATATTTTGTGAAATAGAAAATATGGGGAATCTCCCAAATACATTATATGAATCCAACATCACACTAATACCCAAACTAAATAAAGACAGTTCAAGGAAGAAAAACTACAGACCTTTATCTCTGATGAACTTGGATGTAAAACTATTAAACAAAATACTAGCAACATCCATTCAAAACTACATAAAGAAAATCATACACCATGACTAGGTAGAGTTCATCCCAGGGATACAAGACTGGTTCAATATATAAAAATCAATCCATGTAATTCACCATATAAACAGAATCAAAGACAAAAATCACATGATCATTTCAATAGATGCTGAAAAAGGATTTGATAAATTCAACATCCATTTATGATAAAAGCACTGCAGAGAACTGGAATAGAAGGAACATATCTAAACATCATAAAGGCAATCTACAATAAGCCTACCGACAACATCATATTAAATGGGGAAAAACTTCAAGAATTCCCCCTAAAAGCAGGAATGAGACAAGTATGTCCATTATCACCACTTCTCTTCAATATAGTACTAGAGACTCTAGCCAGATCAATAAAGCAAGAAAAGAAAATTAAAGGAGTACAAATAGGAAAAGAAAAACTCAAACTTTCACTATTTGCAGATGACATGATACTATATTTAGAAAACCCAAGAAACTCAACCAAAAGATTATAGAACTGATCAACAAATTCAGCAAAGTATCTGGATACAAAATTAATCTTAAAAAATCAGAAGCTTTCCTGTACACCAACCATAAATTTACTGAAAAAGAAATTTAGAAAACACTTTCACTCAAGATCTCCCACAAAAAAATAAAATACTTAGGAACAAACTTGACCAAGGAGGTAAAAGATCTCTACACAGAAAATTATAAGGCACTGAAAAAAGAAATGGAAAGTCTTAGAAAATGGAAAGATCTTCCATGTTCATGGATTGGCAGGATAAATATCAATAAAATGGCCATCCTTCCCAAAGTAACCTACAGATTTAACGCAATGCCCTTTAAACTACCAAGATCATTCCTCACAGACATAGAAAAATCAGTCCTTAAATTTATCTGGAATAACAAAAAGCCCAGAATAGCCAAGATAGTTCTCAGCAACAAAAAACATGCAAGAAGAATCACAATAACTGACTTTCAACTACACTACAAAGCCATTGTAATAAAACCAGCATGGTACTGGAACAAAAAAAGATACATAGACCAACGGAGCAGAATAGAAGGCCCAGAAACAAATCCACACACTTTCACCAATTGATTTTTGACAAAGGGGCCAAATACATACACTGGAAAAAAGATAGCCTGAACAACAAATGGTGTTGGCAAAACTGGTTAGCCATATGCAGAAAAATGGAAATTAATACCAGTTTCTCACCACGTACAAGAGTCAATTCAAGATGGATTAAAGACTTGGAAATCAAACAAGACACCTTGAAGCTCCTTGAAGAGGGCATAGGTCCAACATTGCAACACACAGGAACAGATAAACACTTTCTCAACAAGAACCCAAAGCCACAACAAATTAAAAGGTGAATCAATACGTGGGCTTGCATGAAACTGAAGAGCTTCTGTTCAGCAAAGGAAACTGTCAAGAACCTCAATCGAGAGCCAACAGAATGGGAGAAGATTTTTGCCACCTATACCTCCGATAGAGGACTAATATCTAGAATATACAGGGAACTCAAAAAACTAAACACTAGAAAACAAAGCATGCAATAACAAAATGGGCAAGTTAACTATATAGATACTTCACAAAAGAAGAAATTCAAATGGCAAAAAATGCATGAAAAAATGCTCATTGGCAATCAAAGAGATACAATTCAAAACTACACTGATAATTCATCTAACTCCAACTAGAATGGCAATCATTCAGAACACAAACAACAACAGATGCTGTCAAGGATGTGGAGAAGTGGGAACTCTAAAACATTATTGTTGGGATTGCAAATTAGTGCAACCACTTTGGAAAACAGTATGGAGAATCCTCAGAAGAATGGGAACAAATCTACTATTTGATCCAGCAATACCACTTCTGGGTATCTACCCAAAAGATAGAAAACCAAACTACCAAACTAATGCATGTGTATCTATGTTCATAGCTGCACAGTTCACCATAGCCAAACTATGGAACCAGCCAAGATGTCCATCAACAGATGAATGGATTACAAAACTCTCGGATATGTATACAATGGAATTTTACTAAGCCATTAAAAATACTCAATTACATCAATTTCAGGGAAATGAATGGGAATGGAGGACATTATGCTAAGTGAGATTAGTCAGTCACTATAAACCAGAAATCAGATGCTTTCCCTAACATGTGAGAGGTAAGGAGAAATGGGTCATAGGAGGAACTGTAGATGATGCAGCAATACCACTTATGGGTATGTACCCAGAAGAAAGGAAACCAAACTACCAAACTAATGCATGTGTACCTATGTTCATAGCTGCACAATTCACCATAGCCAAAGGAAATCCTATAAAGGAGCAAACAAGACAACCTAAAGGAGGATAAAGGAGTGGATAAGAGGAAAATCTCTAAAACACACAATGTACTTAACCATATTGAAGTCAACCACTAAGCCAAGCAAGGGAAGGAGGGATGAAGAGGAATTGAGGTGGAGTTAAATTAGTGATGTGTACATGTATGTACACACATTTTTTTACCCCAATATGATGTATGAATATAATGCACCAATAAGAAATTAAAACAACAACAACAAAAAATACCCTGCACAAATATAACACATTAACTTAAAAGTGTAAATATATTTTGAAATATATTCGGGAAGACAGCTATTTAAATAAGCTGTGAATATAAATGATGCCAAATATAAAATATGTGTTTAACCATTAATGTAATGCCAAATAAAATGAGAAATATTAACTGGGTTACTTTTAAATGAATCATTATAAATACTATATGTGTATATATCACTGGGTAAAAGAAGTAGTATACAAATCATCTTTGAAAAAAAGTAAAATTACATTAAGTACAGGCTTGTTGGGGTCTGCACAACCACCTGAGAAAACCATGAGAACTTTCGATGAATCTGCAACATGTAGCGCCGAGCTGATATGGAGGGCATAACTACTCCCCTTGCCCCTGCTAGTCCAATTTGATAATGTTGAGCCTTATTGTCTCATATAATGCTTCCATGCTCGTGAACCACTTCATGCATTGGATAATTATTGGCTGCAAGTTATGTGCTTTGCACATGCAATAGTGACCTTTAGCTTGATAGGTTAGAATAGTTTCCTGTTGCAAATCCCCCTTGTGGTTTTTTGTCTTAAATTGGGTTGCCTGAGAAAAATAAACAAGATCCTGCTTGACTCGACTCCCGGCTCCTGTGCTTTTGTTTGGGCCGTAGGCACTCACCTTCTTGCTCTGCCCCACCGCTGGTGGGCTGGACCCATTACAGGCTTACTGGTAGATGCAACAAAGATCACAGAGAAGTGATATTTGAATACTAGTTTCAGTTCATTGTATGTCATTCACAATATTTTCATCCTTTCACTAGAGAAACAATCAATAATATCTGAAAATTATAACTAAGTCTATATTAATACAACTCATGTGAAAAGTGTATGATCAGGAAAATAAAATATACTAAATGTTTTCACAGAATAATTTACATTTTAATATCAGCAAATATTTGTACATAATATAAAATAAGAATGATATTGCACTAAAACAATAAACTTTTAAAACTATACATTTTCTGGGTGCAGTGGAAAACACCTGTTATCTCAGTATTTGTAAGGCTAATACTGGAGGGTCATAGGTTTGAGACCAGCCTCAGCAACTTGGCTAGATTTCAACAACCTAATATGAAACTGTTTCAAAACAGAGGGGTTGGGGGAGAGAGGGCTGGTGATATAAGATGGAGGTAGATTCAATGTCCTAGATTCAATCCTTATTACCACAAAAAATTTATTCTTATGTTATCTTTCTGAATTAATACTTATATCAGAAAAAATATTGCATAAACTATTGCCCCCTTATATTAAAATCCCATATTCTTATAAACCTAAAGATATAATTTGATTTATATTAGATAGTTGCATTGTGATAAAGTACATAAAACATAAAACCATATACATAATAATGCATTTGTATTATATAAATAAACATGTATGTATAAATATTCAGTATTTAAGCACTCAAATTAAAAAACACATCATGAAAACCATCATGACAAAGTAGGTTTCATTCCAAGGATGTATGGATAGTTCAACACACATAAGTTAATAAATATAATTCACTACATAAGCAAAATGAAAGACAAAACAACATGATCCTCTTAACAGATGTAGAAATAGCATTTGATAAAGTTCAAAAGCCTTTCATGATAAAGCCACTAAAGAAGTTCTGAATAGAAGAAAATTATCTGACTTTCACAAAGGCAGTTTACTATTAATTCAAAGCCATTATTATACTGAATGAAGAAAACCTGAAACAATTTTCATTAAAATCAGGAACAACACAAGGATGCCTACTACTATTATTCAATATAATACTATTCAGTATAGTACTCAAAATTAGCTACAGAAACAAGACAAAATAAAATTAAAGAAATACAAATAGAAAAAAGTAGTGAAATTATATTTATTTGATGATCACATTATCTTGTACTAATAATACTTAAAAAGTAAACTAAAAACTTCTGGAGCTATCGACAAAATTTATCAGAGCAGTTGTATATAAAATTAACTTGCAAAAACCAATAGCTTTACTATACACTAATCATCAATCTACTGCAAAAGAAACATGAAAAAATTTCATTTGTGATAGCTCCAAAATGAAAAAAATACATATACAAGGAGGTTGAATGCCCTAGATTCATTCCTTATTGCCACAAAAAAATAAAGAGAACAAGATAAAAATGTATTGTTATATTATCTTTCTGAGTTAATGTATAAATCTAACCAAAAGAGTAAAATCCTTCTGTGATAAAAAACTATAGAACATTGAAGAGAGAAAAAAATGGTGATTTTAGAAGATGAAAAGATGTCCCATGGTCTTGGATAGGAAGAATAAACATTATGAACATGACCATACTACCAAAACCACTATACAGATTTCATGCAATCCTTACAAAAATTCTAACATAAAAATAAAAAAATACTCTTAAAATATATATGAAAAATAAAAATTCCCAGAATAGGCAAAGAAATTAGCAACAAAAACCAGGCTGAAGGTATAGTATAGACTTCAAACTATACTACAAATTTGCAGTAATAAATGTTAATGGTATAAAAATATGCACATAGATTAAAAAAAACATAGTACAAGATACAGAAACAAACTCTCACACAAAATAATAACTTATATTTTGACAAAAAGCTCCAAAATAAGTGCTTGAGAAATGATAGACTTTTCAATAAAAAGTTTTCCTGGGAAAACTGGTTAACCATATATATAGAAAAATTTGATTAAACTCCAACTTCTCATCCTGTATTAGAGTAAGTTTCAGATAAATAAAATTACTACAGCATAGCATAGGACCAATACTCTAATACATATGCACCAGAAAAGACTTCCTCAACAAAACCTCCAAAGCTAAGAAAATAAAAAACAAAAATTGATAAATAGTATTACATCAGATTAAAAAGTTTCCATACAACAAAGGAAACTACCAAGAACCTAAATTGAATGCTTACAAATTGGGAGAAAATCTTCTCCAAATACATTTCTGATTCAGGATTAAGCTCTAGACTATGTAGAAAACTTAAATAACTCAGTATTTGAAAACCAAAGGACCCAGTATAAAACTGGCAATGGATCTGAATAGAGCCTTTTCAAAAAAAGAAATACAAATGGCCCATAAGTAGATAAAAAGTTTCAACATCTTTAGAAATTAGAAAAATACAAATCAAGAACTAATCCTGTTATTCCTCATCCACCATGTTGTACCCCATTAAGTTGTATGACTACAATGCACCAATAAAAAATAAAAAGTAAATAAAATGTTATTAGAAGTCTCCTCTGATGAACCTTATTAATTTATGGCCAGATTATGACAAGATAATTTTATAATCATGTCTTGTACATTGCTTTAATAAAAAAGCTTTCCCTAATATGCAGAAGCTAGGGAGAAAATGGGTCATAGGAGAAACTCTAGATAAAGGAGATACTTCTAGATGATCAAATAACCTAATCTAACTGAGGGTGATGGAATGGGAAAAGAGGGGAATTCATTAATGTACTGATATACATTAATAAATATATCAAAGTCAATCACTAAGCCAAACATGAGAAGGGAGAGGGGAAATGGGGCAGGAATTGGCTAAGGACAAATTGGATGATGTATGCATATGTGCCTCTGCCATCTTGTACTCCATTAAGATGTATGACTACAATACGCTAATAAAAATTTTAAAATAAAAAATAAAAAGCTTATTAAGCATCTATAAGTTGATTTACATGCCCCTGAAAATGTTGCAGAGAACTGAGACTACCACTGTCAACATACAAGTAGATGTAACCCATATAAATCAAGGTTCTAGTTCCTGGAGGCCCAGTAAAATAACAAAATATTAATAAAATATTGCTATGCTGCATTTTGTATTAAATGCTAACAAATTGATTGATCATTAAATGTTTGAGTTTTGATGTCAAAATGACTATTTGATTCTTAGCTCCTGGCCTTTGAGCCATGTGAGATAGGCCAAATACTTTATTTTTTAAGCCTGAGATTTGTCATTCTTGAAAGGAAGAAACAGAACCAATTTTACACAAAAAATAATGTCATTATTCATGCAAAACATCTAAACACAACCTGCATACTAATATAATGCAAATTGTTAGCAACAGTCGTGATATAATTATAATGTCCAAGTTTTCAGTATGAAAAAATTTGTATGATGTGGTTCTAAGAAAAAAAAGAATAAAATGCTTCAACTGTTATTAAATTCAATAGAATAATTTTGTCTGTGTGTTAGAGAAATGGCACTTGTTTTAAATGGCATTTTGTTTCAAATAAACAAGAGAGTTGGACAGAGTTGTATTCATCCATTTACTAGTAGCTATATTGCCATTATATTTTATAATGTTTAAAAGACTTACATTAATATACAATTTACAGAAAAAAAAGATAAGGAATATAAAACTTCATAGTGATTATCAGTAATTTCAAAATAATTTTTATTGCAAAACTTTTTTGTGAACTCCTGGAAATAGTTTTTTTAATGTTTCTTATTCATGAACAAAAATCAGGTACAAATTAACTGGAATTTTTAAATAATTTTATCAGTACAATGTAATTACACATCATATTAAGATTCAAAGTCAAAAAAACATACATGCCCATAGGTCTTGGTGTAGTACAGACCCTGTTACTTACTCCCTTCTGTATATATTAGGAGGATTGGTAGTGATACCTTCATATATTATGGACATAGCATATTTAAATGTTTCTTTCATCAATTCCTCCTTTTTGCCTCCTTAACCTTCTTTTATAATTTTCCATAATTCTACTGGTCTCTCTTCTGAAATAAAGTCCTTTTTATTTTCTATTTTCTCTCTAGCTTATACATGTAAGAGAATACATACTTTTTAAAATTTTTTTCTCTAGCATTATATATGCACATATATATATACATACATAATATATATAAAACTTATACAAAATACATTTTATCATTTTAAAATGAAAGCATTATATTTTTACAACATCATCAATGCATATAGTTTCAAAGAGAACCAACACAATATCTACAAAATTGCATTGATGAAAACAATGCTCAATACTCAGGGAATTCATATTTCTGCCTATAGATTTCATGTATTAGGGTTTAAAATATTAGGTTTCTTTCATAAATTTTATAGACGGAGCTTATTTATTTTGTCTACATGGACAGAATTAAGTGGTCATAATTTCCAAGATTTTTAAAAATTGTTTTATTGTAATGATATATCACATGAGGGTTAATGTGCTAAAACCACACATGCATGAAGCTCTTTGCATATATATCTCCACATCCTACCTGCTGCTCCTTCCTAAACACAAATTAATAAGATTGGTAGCAGTACCTTCACATATGTCCATAGTACTATTTAAAGGCTCTCCTTCATAGAGAGGGTCAGTTGGACACCCTTGTTCTCTATACCTAGAAAATTGTAATATAATCTTCATATATAGAGTTAAGAAGTTTCCCAGAATTTGTCTCCTCTAAACGTTTTCTTATTGATTTACCTGAATAGTGAAAATAACTTTCCATCTGTAGATTTTTACTAACAGGGAGTTTTTTTTTTTATAATTTTTTTTACCTCTCTTCCATAAGTTATATTTCTAATTATTTTTATGAGTATTTAAACATCTATTTTTACTCGTTTTCTTAATAATCCTATCTTTTTACTTATTTTGAAAATTTATTGCCCTTTATTCCAGAACATAGGAGTTAAAAAATCTACTAAGTACTGATTATGTATATGATTTTAGTTCAAAATTCATATATTTAGCTCCATAGACTAATATTATATTAAGTGCATGTGTTTGTTTAGTCATCCATTCATCTCAACTACCAACTCTTACATTTTACTAGCATAACTTCTTTCTATTTGGGGAAGGCATTGACAATTGAGCCCGGGAGCATTCTATCTTTCATATATACCCTTAACCCTTTTTATTTTCACTTACTTATTTTGTAGAAAGATCTAAGTTGCTGAGTCTGTCCTTGAGCCTGTGATCCTATTGTCTCAGCCTCTCAAGTACTGAGATTACAGGTAGGAACCACCATTCTTGGCTCATCAGGATTAATTCTAATTTTTATTTATCTTTCTTATAGATTGAACCCGTAGGCTCTTCTCTATTTTGTAAGATCTGTGTGGTTTTTAATCCAACTAATTATTCAAATATTTGTAGTGGTGATACTACTGAGTAAAGCAAGTAGGATGCAAATGAGTCTCTTATTATATCCAGTGCTTAGTGGAAATTCACAGAAAATTTCCTCTGCTTGTTGGTCTATTGCATTATTATGTACTAAAAAGTAGTGAAGACTGAAATCGCTAGTTTAGCCCTTTCTTGAATGTTGTGGTTTGAGTTTTAAATGTTTCCTAAAAGTTCATGTGTTGAAGTCTTGGTTCCCAATGCAGCATATTCAAAGGTAGAGCCTTTAGGAGATGATAACATTATGAGGCCTCTGACCTCATGAATTCATCAATCCATTAATGAATCCATAGCTTAATGAACTTGGGAGTAGAGACTTTTTTTTTTTAATGAAGCTGAATGTTTTATTTGCTTCTTATTTTGTTGCAAAGCTGCTGCTTCACTGTAAAAAAAAAATAGCACAAGCAAATGCAATATATTATAAAAATTAAGAGAGTGTTGTTCTTCATCCGACGCTGTACAACTAACACACACTTGTCCTCCACTCCCAGGCATTTCCAGTGGAAAGACCAGTATTTTGACAGAAATCCAGAGAGGGATGTAAGTGAGTTAGAGTATTATACAAGATTTATGGTAATAATGTTATCCTTGAATTGCATTATTTTTGTAACCAGTTTTTGCCACAGATCATTTTATAAATTCTGAATATCAGAGCCTAGAGTCTACTCTTAAAAATTCTAAGGTATTATAAAAATACTTATAGTGTATTTATCTGGGATCACAGGAAAGTGAAGGGTATTTTCTTCTAGTAGCAGTGTTGAGACTAGTTTCCTTTCCATCAATATTGCTAAAGATTGGCACTCAAGTCTTCCCTCCAGCGCGATGTAGACAACGGTGCTGGAGCCAGCCACTCACACTGTTTACCGGGGGCCGCTCTCACTTCTCAATAGACCTTATGTACTTCTCATAGGCCTCTTCACTCATGAGACCATCCAGCTCTGAGGGGTCACTCAGCGTCATCTTAATCAGCCAGCCATCTTCATAACAAGATTTGTTGACCAGCCCTGGATTCTCTGCAAGCGCCTCATTAACTTCGGTCACTTCTCCCGAGAGAGGAGAATAGAGTTCACTGGCAGCTTTCACGCTTTCCAAAGCACCAAACTCATCCTGCTTTTTCAATTTTGTCCCAACTTCAGGCAGACTACAGTAAACAACATCTCCCAAAGCGTCCTGTGCAAAATTGCTGATTCCCACTGTTCCAATTCCATTTTCTGTTGTTATCCATGCATGCTTGTCTGTGAATTTCCGCACCGAGAGCAGAGCGTGTTGGGTGTGCAGCGCCCGGACCGCGCCCGCCCCTGGCCGCCAGCCCGCACGCTCAGCGCCACTTGCAGCGCCAAGTTCCTGGGCTCCGCGGGAGTAGAGACTTTGTTACAACAGTGGACTCTCTTTTTGCAGGCTGACTGCCATGAGGTTAACAACTTTGCCACATTATGCAAGTCCACTGTAATATAATGCCTTGCAAAAAGCAATTGCTAAGTGTTCATGCACTGAAATCTTCGAAATGTGAACCAAGCCGGGCATGGTGGTGCACACTTGTATAATCCCCGCGCATGGGAGGCTGAGACAGGAGGATTGCACAGGTTCAAAGCCAGCCTCAGCTATTTAGTGAGGCTCTCAGCAACTTAGTGAGACCCTGTTTCCAAATAAAATATAAAATAGGTCTGGCAGCGTATCCTGGACGTAAAAAGCCCCCGGGTTCCATCCCTGGTACCACCAAAAAATAAAATAAAATAATAAAATAAAATAAAAGTGAACCGAAGATTTTTCCTCTTTTAAATTGTTCTTCTGTTATTTTGTCACAGAAAAGGAAAGCTGACTAACATATTGGCCTTCTAAATGTTAGAAAAACCTCAGCCTTTTGTAGAATTGATATTTAAGTTACCCTCATGTTTCAAAGATGATGCCAATGACTTCTAAGGATTCTGCTACTCTTACTACCCTGCTTAAATCAGTCTATTTTAGCATATGCTCATCATTTGGAGAAGGGAATCAAGGTCCTTGGCAGCGCTAGAGTTTTATTTTCATCTATGTTTTTTCAATAGTAGTCTGTCTCAGAAGATTCATGTGTTTGGAATTGAAGTATTTTAAATGAAGTTGCACATCAAGATATGAATAATGTAGAAATTGTAATTTATTTTGCAGTACTGGGTATGGAACACTGGGACATTCTACCTCTGAGTAACACCCTCAGCCCTATTTTTTAATTCTTTATATTGAAACAGGGTCTCACTGAGTTGCAAGGGGCCTGGCTAAGTAGATGAGACTGTCTCAGCCTCCTGAATGCTGGGATTAAAACCATGCACCACCACGCCCAGCTTTAGAAACTGCAATTTTACTGAAGTTCTTCATAATTATTTTCTGGAGTAATAAACATATTGACGTTATATGGTAAACATAGAAATATATTTCAGTTTAGACTTATAGCATTTTCTTATTTATAAAAAAAAAGTAAGCCAGCTTCAAAATAAAGAATAAAATATGGCTGGTTGTGTAGTTTGGAGGTAGGATGCCCCTGGGTTCAATCCCCAATACAAAAAAAAAAAAAATTACTAGTTGTACAATGTAGAAAGTAATTATAACACTTACATATTAGATCCTACTATGGAACCTATGTTAGTCAGCATTTCCATAGATATAATCCAAAGATCTGACCACCTAACTTACAGGAAAGAAGATTTATTTGATCGATTTTTCTGAGAGATACCTGGGCCCTGTGATTCATGCACTCTCTCTGTGAGGCTAAGGACCATGTATCGTACAGCATGAGAGCAGCAGGCAGCAACGAGCTGGGGAGCCTAAGGCTTTGCTCTCACATCTTGAACTCTGGAAGCTAGAGAGAAGGGGAGGAAAAATCACATATAATCCCAAATGCCACACCTAATGGTCTGGACCAACATTACAACTAAGCCCTACTCCCAAAGGTGAGGCCTCTGGAAGGTGATTGCATTATTTGGCCTCTGAACTCATGAGTTGATTAAAATGTTCATAATCAAGCCCCACTTCAAACATTGTCACCTCATTTCTATGAGTGCTGGGAGACATTCCAAATCTAAACCATTACACCTTTCTCCTAACTCCCTAAACATCATGGCCACCTCACAGTGCAAAATGCATTTTGTCCATCCGTAAGAGCCTTAACTGTTCCATCACTGCTATGGAGTTCTAAAAGTCCAAAGTCTCCTCTGAGCCTCATAGCAAATTCTTGTGAGTACCTGTAAAAGTAAAGATCAAAATAAACCGCAAGTAACAGTCATCCCATATACAGGGTCAGAAAGTAAATATTTGCATTATCCCCCCAAAAATAGGGCCATAAAAAAGCAATATAAATATCCAGCAGAGCAGATCCTTAATCCTGGGACTCCATTTCTGGCATTTAAGGCACATGATGATGAAGTAAGTCCTCCAAAGACCTTGGCAGCCCTGTCATTATGGCCTGGCTAATTGCAGTGAGAGGCTTACTGGCTCTTCCAGCCCCGCTCCATGGCGCATAGCTTGTAGCCTTTCATTTCTGCTATTTCTAAATCTCAGGAAGTTTTTTTTTTTTTTTTTTTTTTTTTGCAGACGTGCCTTCACCCTCACGATTCTTAAACTGCCCCATCTTGGCCTGCTTGCAGAGGTTTCAACCAAGGCATACATTTCTGGCCTTCCAGGCCTTACTTTGAAATCTGGGGATAAACCCCCATAACTTTTTTTTTTTTTTTTTTTTTTTAGCAAAGCTAGAATTACTTAAGCACTAAGGCCATCAGCAGAAAATGCAGTCACCACCTGTTGATCATTTCTTCTGGCCCTTTTTAATCACAGCAGCTGGGTCTACTTCCATCTGGGATGCCTCTGGCCCTAACTCCATCTTCACAATCATGGCCACTACTTTCTCCTTTCTTTCTGTCACTTTACTTTCTTCCACAGCACCATCTCTCTGAGTCCTAGCTTTATGCACACCTTTCTGGCTCCCAAAAGTCATTGTTCTATTAGCTGAACATGAACATCAGGACTCATAAAGCAGTTTGAATATTTTGCTTCTTTGAAATTTCCTCTGCCTATTTCTTAATCAGTACTGCAAAATAAATTACAATTTCTACATTATTCATATTCTTAATCAGTCCACCATCTTTAAACCTGGCCTCACACAAAGTCTCACTGAGTTGCAAATGTCTCATTAAGTAGCTGAGGCTATCCAGGAACCACAATCCTCCCATCTCAGCCTCCCAAATACTGGGATTACAAGGGTGCACCAGCACACCTGGCTCTGAAAATTATTTTTAACAGAAGGAAATAAAGCAACTTAAGCTAGTACTAAGTGTAATAAAAATTCAGGTTCTTGATATAAAAAATTGAAATGATTATACATAAAAAGATGTCTTATTTTTATCTATCATTATTTATTTATTTATTTATTCGTTCATTCATTCATTCATTCATTCATTATTCATTTATTTGCAGTGATGAGTACTGAACCCAGAGCCTTGTGTATTCTAGGAGGCATAGTGCTCTACCACTGAGTATTGAGCTACTATATCTTCAGATCCTCCTTTGCAGTTTTCTTGTACTATGGATACACAAATAGATGTAATAAAGTATTATAAGTATCCCTACCTCCTTTTCATTCAGCAAATAATGTGGTTCTAAGGATCTGAGAATCATGATATATTACATTTATCTTTAGTAGTATGAATATATTATATACCAACCATATGTGAAATTAGGTCTTGTTTCCTATGCAGACCTATTTCTTGTCTTTTTTTAAGCTTACATTTAATCTACCTCCTCTTCCTCCTCCTCCTCCTCCTCCTCCTCCTCCTCTTCCTCTTCCTCCTCCTCCTCCTTCTTCTTCTTTCTCTACTTCTTTCTTCTACTGTGATCCATGTTTTACTTTTACTATTTAAACAATTTATGGTTTATAAAGTTTCAAGTCACTTTGATGTTTTTATTTTAAATTAATGTATCTTATGTTTAATCTACATATAATATAGATTATTTTTACTTGTAATTAAGTATTATAACTGAAAAAATTAATTTTTATTTTACTATGAAATTTTGTTGCACATAATTATGCATTTGTAATATGAAAGTAAGAGAGATTCTCAATTAAGAATATTCATCTGTTAATAATTAACATTATTAATTTAAAAAAGATAATTTAAAATATTTTGACAGGTAAATGCAATTGTAAAACTGAATGTGATATCTTATGTATTTCTTTATCTAATTGTAATAGTTTATTTTTCTATTAATATGTTATGCAGCATTTATGGTCAATTTTTTTATATTTACAAATACACATGATTCTTTTTTTTTTGGCTGTGCTGGGGTCGGAACCTAGGGGCATTCTACCTCCGAGCTATGCTCCAGCCCTATCTTTTTATTATTTTTATTCTTTTGTTTTGAAACAGGGTCTTGCTGAGTTTGCAAAGGGCCTCACTAAATAGCTGAGGCTGTCTGTGAACCCAGATCCTCCTGTCTCAGCATCCCAAATACTGGTATTACAAGCGTCCACTACCATGCCTGGCTTACACATAATTCTTTTATTTAAAAAAACTGGGATTCCTCCTAAAGACATAAAATATATTCTAACCATTACAACTTTTAAAAATTTCATCAATTTATATTAATAAATTCTGACTGCAAACTAGAGGAAATATCAAAGAATTATAAAATTAGAGGAAATTTCAAACAATTATACAAATAATGTATAATTCTTTTAAATGAACATTTGTAAAACATTAGTTTCCTCAAAATACACATATATAAATACAAACATTAAATGAGTAAGAAAAATATTAGAAACTTCACCTAAACAATATAATTTCAGAGGTGAAGAATCTTATTGGGTACTCTGCTTTCATGTTGATCTGAAAGCACTGCCCTTCAGTTTTTGAGCTTGGCTATTAGAGTTTATATATTTTTTTCAAATTATTTGAAGAGAACACCAACGGACTACTGAACAGGGCTGAGTTTTTATAAAATGTGAATAGTTTTAATTTTGTTTATATACTTTTATTAGTGCATGATAATCTCACAGAGAAAGTAATATACAGGCACAGAACAGAGCCATACAGGCAGTTGAGATTGGCATTAGCACTCTCATTTGTGTACATAATGTAAATAGAAGAAATTTCTTCATTAATTTTTCCTGCCTTTTCCCAACTTTTCCCTAGACCACCTTCCTTGCTCCACTGGTGTTTTCCCTCCATTATTTAACATCCCTCTGGTGTCCCAATTATTCCCTAGCTTTTGCATAAGATGCTTCACTTTCTGTGATTAGCTAATCTTATTTATAAAATCTCCAGGGCCATCCATATTCTTGCAAATGACATCATTTTTTATCATTGAGTAGAATTCCACTGTGTGTATGTACCAAAATTTTGTAATCCATTTATTTTTTGATACCCACATAGGTTTGGTTCCATATTTAGCTATTGTAAATTGTGTTTCTATTAACATAGATATGCATGTGTTACTATAATATTCTGATTTTATTCCCTTTGGAAGGATACCCAAGAGTGGTATGGCTGGATTATATAGTGGATACATTCCCAGTTTTCTGAGGCATAATCACACTGATCTCCAGAGCAGCTATACAAATTTGCAATCACTAACAGTTAAATTCCTATATCCCCACATCCTAATTAGCACTTATTGTTGTTTGACTTCTTGATGATTGCCATTCTAAATGAAGTTAGAATAAACTTTTAATTTAAATCTTTTGGATTTCTAATGATGTTGAAATTTTTTATATATTTACCAGCCATTTGTGAAATGTCTATTTAGTTAAATTGACAATTTATTAGTTTTTTTAGTGTTAAGTCTTTTAAGTACTTTGTATATTCTAGATATTTGTTCACTAACAGGGGAATAACTGGTAAAAATCTTCTCCCTTTCTAGAGGCTCTCTCTTGAGACTCTTGATAGTTTTTGTTGATGAGTACAAACTTTTTAGTTAAATACCATCCCATGTATTAATTCTTATTTTAGTTTTCTGAGCCTTGGGAAACTTAATTAAGAAGTTTCTATTGTGTCTCTATATTGGAGTGTTGAACCTTTCTATCCTCTATTAATTTTTAAGTCTCTGTACTTATTTCTCAGTCTTTGATTCATCTTGATTTAACTAATGCAATATGAGAAGTAGAGATTTAATTACATTTTCTACAAATAGATAACCAAATTTCCCAACACTAATTGTTGAAAGGCTTCAACCTATGTTTTTGGCACATTTATAAAACATCAATGTCTATAAGCCTGTAGATTTCTTTATGAATCTTGTAATTCACTTGTGAATTATTGGATTACATTTTTTTGTAAAAGATTTGTAGAATTCAGCTGGGAATATATCTAGCCCTAAGATTCTTTTTTGTGTGTGGTATTCTACCTCCAGGCTATACTCCCAGACCTATTTTTTATACTTTATTTGTAATCAGAGTCTCACTAAGTTACTGAGAGTCTCACTAAGTAACTGAGGCTGGCTTCGAACCTGTGTGATCCTCCAGTTTCAGCCTCCTAAGTGCTGGGATTATAAGCGTGTGCCACCATGATTTGTTTTTTTAATGAAAGGTGGGCCACATTTTACTAATAAAAGGAATAATACAACAATAACATATTAAAGATAGTAGTAAAATCTTATTTTCCAAATGTAGGTAAACTCACTTTTATAAAACAAACTCTTTGAGAAATTATACCGCTCATATCACTAGATTGAACTTCCAGGAAAATACAATAAACCAGATGGATTTAACAGACATATATAAAATATTCCAACCAACAACAGCTGAATATATATTCTTCTCAGCTGCTCATGGATCTTTTCCATAATAGACCATATTCTGGGCCACAAAGAAAGTATCAGTACATCCAAAAACTGTAATATAATTTCTTGCATCCCTTGTGATCATAGTGGAATGAAAGTAGAAATCTATAACAAAAGAGCAAAAAATGACATAAATACATAGTGACTGAATTATATATTTTTGAATGAGGACTGGATCATAGAAGATTAAGGGGGTAAATTATAAATTTCTTACAATCATATGAAAATAAAGACACAATACCAAAATTTATGTGATACACTGAATGTGGTTTAAGAGAACAAGCTAGCACTGAGTGCCCACATAAGAGAAACTGAAAGTCAATATAGAAACAACCTAATGATACATATACCTCAAGGCCCTAGAAAAACAGGAAAAGACTAATTCCAATGCCAGTAGAATGCAGGAGATCATAAAAATCAAGCAGAAATCAATAGAATAAGCAGCAGCAACAACAAAAACAATACAAAAATCAACAAAAACAAAAAATTATTTTGAAAATATTAACAAAATAGATAAGGCCAACTTAACCAACAGGAAGAGAATTGACCCATATTACTAAAATCTGAAATGAAAAAGGAGATATCACACCAGAGTCAAAATCCAGAGGATTATCAGAAACCATTTTGAGAATTTATATTTTAATAAACTGGAAAAAATTAAGAATCAGTAGATTTCTAAACATACACAACCTACCTAAATTGAACTAAGAGGACACAGAAAACCTAAATGACCAAGATCAAGAAAAGAGATAGAGAGCTGAAGTTTTTGACCATTACAATAGCAAAGCAGATAATCAGTTCTACCAAAACTCTGTTCTCATAGGTAAATGTAAAAAATGTTAGATAAAACTATATAATAAGTAGACAAATGCAAATTCTTATCAGTTTAATGATACAGGGATATTACTATTAGAGATGTTTTTGGACTAAACGTGCAATAATTTATTCTAATATTTTTTGCAGAATTAAGTATGAAATCCAGGGGCATTCTACCTCCCAGCTACACCCTCTTGTCCTTTTTTAATTTTTTTTAAATTTTGAAACAGGGTCTCCTTGAGTTGCAAAGGGCCTCACTAAGTAGCTGAGACTGGCTGTGAACCGCGATCCTCCTGTCTCAGCCTTCCAAATGCTAGAATTATAAGCATGCGCCACCATGCCTGGCCTATTCTAATTTTCATAAAGCTTAACTAACTAATTAACAAAGGGCAAAAAATATAGATTAGTGCAAGATTGTTTGCTTAGCAGGTATGAGGTCCTGGGTTTAATCCCTAGTATATACTCAGGCAGATCTATGTAACTGTTTCTAATGACCCATTTAGTTGTTAATGTCATGATATTTAAAATCTTAGGTTTGCAACAAATTCAATAGGATTACCTTTTGACTTAAAGATATGTACATTATTATTTTGGCTGGTTTGGAACATAGTACACAATTAAAAAACTATTATCAGGGACCGGTCGTCAGACCCTGGGTCCCAGGCAGGGGGCGGGTAGGGAATGCCTGGCCCCGGAAGATCCAGGACCCGGGTCGCAGGACTCTGGGCCCTGGGCGGGATCGCATGGAGCACACCAGACCCCTGGAGAAACCAGGCCAGGTCACAGTGCTACTGAGTGCCTGATCCCACTACCTCCTCAAACCACACATACTGTCTTCTCTTATTTAAAAAAAAAAAAAAAAAAAGAAAAAGAAAAAGAAAAAAGAAAAATATCGGAGAGGGGTCAAGAAGGCTGAGGCTGATACCAGGACACTGGAGATGCAGACAAAACTTATTCAAATAAACTGGAACTTTTGGAAAAATTCCCCGTGAAGGAGGACTGCTTCTTCTCTACATTGTTAAGAATCTTGGACATCACCTGAAAAGAGAAAGGTTAGCGGAGACCAAGGAGAAAGGTGGTCTCCGAGATGGTGGTGGAGACTTGTATTCAGGAGAAGCAGAAATTGGATCCTACCAACCTTATTTTTTTGGAGAAATTACACCAAATATCTAACAACTGTTGTGCATGCTTAGGAACACTGGCCAACATTCAGAGTGGAAAAGGAGCTTGGGAAAGATTTGAAATGGTGGAGTCAGTGGCCAGTACTCAGGGGAGGCAGAGATCTGTGCATTACACCTGGAACCTTTGAAGTAACAACCCCAGAGGCAGAATGTTACCACCATGCACCCTCGAGAACGGGGGACAAATGGCTGGGCAAAGAGGGTGCTCAGATTGGAGCTTGCCGAGGGGTGAGGCCGGTGCTGGAGCCTCCGAGGCCAGAATCGGAGCCTGCCAAGGCGTTTGACCAATGCTGGGGCCAGTGAGGCCGGGATCGGAGCCTGTCGTGAGGCAAGGCCAGTGCTGGGGCCTCTGAGGCTGGGAACGAAGCCTGCTGAGGGGTTAGGCTGGTGCCGGGGTCAGTGGCCTGCACTGGAGTGTTCCGTGAGGCAAGGCCGCTACTGAGGCCTCTAAAGCTGGGATTGGAGCCTGCCGAGGGGTTAGGCTGGTGCTGGGGCCAGTGCTGGGGCCTCCGAGGCCAGGATCTGAGCCTGCCAAGGAGTTAGGCCAAAATCGGGGCCAGCGTGGCCGGGATCGGAGCCTGCTGTGAGGCCGGGCATGTTCTGGGGCCTCTGAGGCCAGGATTGGAGCCTGCTGAGGGGTTAGGCCGATGCTGAGGCCAATGGCCAGCATTGGAGCCTGCCGTGAGGCTAGGCTGGTTCTAGGGCCTCCGAGGCCAAGATCTGAGCCTGTCGAGGGGTTAGACAGGTGCCGGGGCCAGCGTGGCTGGGATAGGAGTCTGCTGTGAGGAAAGGCCAGTGCTGGGGCCTTCGAGGCCTGGATTGGAGCCTGCCAAGGGGTTAGGCCGGTGCTGGGCCAGCGTGGCCGGGATCGGAGCCTGCCGTGAGGCAAGGCTGTTACTAGGGCCTCCGAGGCCGGGATTGGAGCCTGCCAAGGAGTTAGGCTAATGCCGGGGCCAGCAGCCATCATCAGAGCCTGCCTTTAGGCAAGGCCAGCGCTGGGGCCTCCGAGGCCAGAATCGGAGCCTGCCAAGCGGTTAGGCCAATGCTGGGGCCAATGGCCGGCATCGAGCCTGCCATGAGAACAGGCCAGTGCTGGGGCCTCCGAGGTCGGGAATGGAGCCTGCCGAGGAGTTAGGCCAAAGCCAGGGCCAGCGTGGCCAGGAACGGAGACTGCTGTGAGGCCAGGTAGGTGCTGGGGCCTCTGAGGCCAGGATCAGAGCCTGCCGAGGGGTTAGGCCAATGCCGGGGCCAATAGCCGGCATCGGAGCCTGCCGTGAGGCAAGGCCACTGCAGAGGCCTCCAAGGCCGGGATCGGAGCCTGCCAGAGGGGTTAGGCTGATGCCGGGGCCAGCAGCCAGCATCGGAGCCTGCCGTGAGGCATGGCCAGTGCTGGGGCCTTCGAGGCCAGGATTGGAGCCTGCCGAAGGGGTAGGCTGGTGCCGGGGCCAGTGAGGCCAGGACCGGAGCCTGCCGTGGAGCAAGGTTGGTGCTGGGGCCTCCGAGGCCGAGATCCGAGCCTGCCGAGGGGTTTTGCCGGTGCCGTGGTCAGCGGCCGACATCGGAGTCTGCTGTGAGGCAAGGCCACTACTGAGGCCTCCGAGGCCGGGATCAGAGCCTGCCTTGAAGCTAGACCAGTCCTGGGGCCACTGAGGCCATGATCGGAGCCAGCTGAGGGGTTAGGCTGGTGTTGGGGCCAGCAAGACCAGAATTGGGGCCTCCCATGAGGCAAAGCTGCTGCTTGAGCCAGCGAGGTTTGGATTAGTCCATCAGGTAGCCAGGCTACTACTGGGGCCATCAAGAGTGGGATCGTTACTTGCAATGCGGCATGCACAGAGAAATATTGCAGAAAAAAAAAAACAGATGCTTCCCCTAATCAGCAAAACTAGGAGGAAAGGGGCAACAGGAAGAGGTCAAGCTATAGAAAGTGCCCTATATTGAAGCAATTAAGGTGACCAATCAGAGGGTATGGAGTAGGGGAGGATGGAGCCTCTTTAAAACACAGGAGGTACATAAACAAATGTATCAAAGTTAAATACCAAACAAGCATGGGATCGAGGGAGGGGGAAGGGATGGGATGGGGTTTGGATGAGGGCTAATTGGATGATGTGTGCTTATATATCCTCTCAAGTCATGTACTCCAATGTCATATATGATTACAATGCACCAGTAAAAATAAATTTAGAAAAATAAAAAACTATTATCAGAAAAAAATAAAACCTGAAATTATAAGTAAATATTTAATCAAGCAGGGCATGGTAGCACATTCTTGTAATTCCAGCATTTGGGAGGTTGAGACAGGAGGATTTCAGGTTGTGGACAGCCTCAGCTACTTAGTGAGGCTCTTTGCAAATCAATAAGACCCTGGTTCAAAATAAATAATTAAAAATTGGGCTGGGGGTATATCTTGGAGGTAGAATGTCTTTGAGTTCCATCCCCAATACTGAAAAAAATAGGGCTAGGGGAGCAGCGTAGAGACATAATGCCCCTGGATTCAATCCCCAACCTACAAAGTAATTAAATATGTTATACCATTCATTTGATAAAAACAATAAACATATTTGAAGTACAGGATTTAAAAATATTACTTTTGCCAGGCATGGTGGCACACTCTTGTAATCTCAGCACTTGGGAGGCGGAGACAGGAGAATCACGCAGGTTCCAAGTCAGCCCTGGCTTAAGAGACCCTGTTTCCAAATAAAAAGTATAAAATAGGTCTGAGAGTGTAGCCCGGAGGTAGAAGGGTTTCCAGGAACCTCAGTACCACCAAAAAATAAAAAAATAATAAAAAATAAAAAATATCACTTTAGTTACTGATTTTTTTTTGAGGTACTGGGGATGGAACCCAGAGGCATTCTACTTTTGAGCTATACCCTCAGCCCTATTTTTTAGTCTTTTTATTTTTGAAACAGGTTCTCACTGAGTTGCAAAGGACCTCACTAAGTAGCTGTTGGAGAACCACGGTCTTCTGATCTCAGCCTGTCGTATGCTGGGCTTACAAGCTTGTGCCACTACTCCTGCCTTTAGTTATTGATTTTGTAAGGAGAAATTCTCAATAACATGAGACCTCAAAAATACTCTAAATGCATTTAATTAGTTTAAACAATGTTCAATTATACAAAACCTTTCATTAGGCATTGTTGAAATGTAAAAAGAAATTAATATGAGTGATATGACTTGCATTTAGAATGTCTCTCAGACCACATGTTGTAGACATACATAGCAAAGAATTTATACATTTGAGATTGTCTCTTGAGAGACCTGAGTTTGCATCCAAAACTTGCTAGGATCCTGAAAAGCATTAAACTATCAGAAGAGGATGGCATACACCTAGGAATGAAAATGACACACACCTAGGAATAAAAAATAGTTATTTTAAAAAAAATTTGGAAATGTTGTATGAGAAATGTTGAAAAGTTAAGGTGGTTGCTGGGCATGGTGTTGCACGCTTGTAATCCTAGCATTCTGGAGGCCTAGACTAGAGGATTGTGATTCACCAATAGCCTTAGCAAGGCTCTTCGCAACTCAATGAGAACCTGTTTTGAAAATAAAAAGACTAACCTTTGTTTTTCCTTCTTTGAACTGTCTTTATTCAGTTTGGGTATTAGTGTGATGTTGGCTTCATAGAATGTATTTAGGAGAGTTCCACTTTTTTCTATTTCACAAAATAGGTTGAGGAGTATTGGGGTTAGCTCTTCTATAAAGGTTTTATTTGGGAAGAGAATATGGTAACCCTCTGGGTTGTGCTAAGTTTCCTAACACAGTCAATCAGAAGATATAGGAGGAGAAAGATTTCCCTGTCTTAATATTTCTTCTTTGTTTTGATACTGACAGCCAAATCTGGACCACACTAGCCTATGACAGGCAGCTTTTACAAGTACTATAGACCTGAGTTCACACACTACAGTCTTATTAATTTTTTTGATGTTGGGAAAGTCACCTGTGTGCTGGAAGTTCTGTGAAACAGAGGGTAGATGTAAAAATTAAATTTCCAGTTATTTTTTGCAAAAAAATAATAAAAAAATAAAAAGACTAAAAAATAGGGCTGGGGTGTAGCGTGGAGGTACAATGCCCCTGGGTTTCATCCCTAGAACCACACACACATAAAAAAAACTTAAGGTAGTTATATTATTTTAGTGGGATACAGGTAAGATTTATCTTTTATTATTCTTATGCCTTTATCATCTTCAATAATTCAATATAATAGTATTTTAGAATCAGCCTCTTAATTTAATGACTAAGACTCAAATACTACCTTTTTTAGAAGTGATTGTCCTAGATGATAATTACACTAATTACTCTTTCCTAATAATTATTATTTCTCTATATTTATTGAAAAATTAATCTGTGCCTCATAAATCTGTACAATATGTTTCTATTAAAATTTTTAAAAAATAAAATTTTGATAGTAGCCTCTTCTAAAAAATATTACAGGTCCATTTACCTGGGTTTTCCATCCATTTCACAGATATATAAACATATTAGTGAACCATGCCTTCTCTAAGACAATGCTTTATTAGTCAGAATAAGAAGAAAAAGCAAGTTGCTAAAACAACCATATGACACAAACCATTCACTAAATAGTTTACCAAAGGTTTAATATTTAATGAATCAATAAGCATTATTTTCTTTAGACCACTGCAGTTTGGAACCTCTGTTTATTCATTCTAGCCTTTACCTTAACAATATAAGTTGTTTACAAATACCTAAAATTAAAAATTATTTTACAGTTCTTAGCATTTTAGAAACATGTTATATAGAAGATGGGATGTAGTTGTGGCAAAAAGCTGTCATTTTTATTTTGAACAGAAATAATTATATAATTAGCCTCAAAAAATAAATGAATATTTGTGTTTATATAACAAATTAGTATATAATTATATATGATAAATGAGTATTTAAGTTAAATAAATGATTATTTAAGTTACATATTTAAGTTTACTTAAATAAGTACAAATTACTCTCCCACTCTCTTATTGTAGCATATAGATTGTAAGGACAGTTCTCCTTTTACAGACCATTGATTCTCTACTTAATGATATAGATGTAGATTTTTCAATGAAAAGCCATGTAAATGGGATGTTTCTTTTTATTACTTTAATTAATTCCAATGTTGCTATAAAAGTGTGTTTGTTTATAGCTCTGTAGAAGTAAATTATGCTTATGTATCCAATATCCTAATTAATAACATAATTTTTTAAATAGATGTGGTAAGCTGAACAGTGACCTCACAAGACATATTCATGTCCAAATTTCTGGAACCTACAAATGATATTTTTATGGCAAAGAGGATTTTCCAGATGGGATTTAATTTAAGAATTTGGGATGGTAAAATTATTCTGTATCACTTAGGCAGATACTAAATGCAGTTAAGTATATATCTAATGAGAGAAATAAGTGAGGATTTTATACATAAAAAGAGAGAAAGCATATTGTCTATGAAAGCAGAGAGTGAAGTGATCAGGGGGTAAAAAAGGGTTCTAAGGAGTTGGCTAGAATCAGTGCATGATATTAGCATGTGTGGAATGTCCCATAGAATCCCATTAATTTGTGCAATTAAAATGATTAAATAACTATAATAAAAATAATATTAAAGATTGTGGGCCAAGAGTGCTGACTCATGCCTGTAATCACAGTACTTGCCAGGGTCATGAGTATCACAAGTTCAAGGCCAGCCTCAGGAATTTAAAAAGACACTGTTTCAAAATAAATAAGGCTGTGGTTGTAGCTTAAAGGTACTATAACCCTGGGTTCAATCCCCAGTGCACATACAAAAAATGATTGTATATTTTTCTATGATCATATTTAATAAACATGATATGTGAGTACTAGTTACAATTGTAAATTTAGGGATAAAATACTAGCTAAGACAGACATTCTAAGATTTATTTTATAAATTACGACATATATAAATAATTACCCCAACCTTCAAAATATCCTTTATTTGACAAAGACTGAAGAGGTATTATTCTAATTTTAGAAGGTTTAAAAGGAGATAATTATACAATGCTGAGAATTCTTTGACACTTTTCTGCTGGAATACAAGATAAATAATCCCTTGGGATTTAAGATTTCCGACTTGATTAGTTCAATATAATAAGCACAATATTTAATAAAAATTGGAGAAGTTTAAGTGATTTCTATATACAAACCATTTTATTTAGGGGACCTGATTAACCAAATTTAGTATATAATGAAAGAAGATTAATAGGATTCTCTTTTTAAGTCAGCACTCTTTTGGTTGTGCGCAGCATTGAAATTAATTGTGCCCATTAGAGAATTATATTTGAATACAGTATCACAGTCAAATATTTATTTATTGAGGAAATTTGTAGATAAAATATAATCCTTCATGTGAAGTCACCTTTAATAAGCAAAAAATGTATGTAATATAAAAACATAAAATATTCACTTATAAGGCACTATGCATAATTTAAAGGAAGGAAATAATGTATCATCACAAATACTTAGTAATATATTGGATATAAAAAAGTGAATCCACACACCTTATGAAGTTAAAGTAACAATAGATCAATACTATAATGCAAGTACTATGATCACACTGCTATGCATAAAAGAATGATTGTTCTGGCCGCATAGAGAGTTGGAGCACATTCAAATAGCTAGAACTAGGCAGGTTTTAACCAAATTGTAAATGGGTTAAAGTGAAAATTTACTTAGAAAAAACATTGCATTTGTGGATAAAAAGAAAAAAATCAAAGAGAAAGAATATATTATACAAAAAAATATAGAAGAGAGAAAAGAAAGATTGTAAATTGGAAGCTAGAAGTTGAAGAAATAATATAATTTTAGATAAAAAGTTTTGTTAGGGTCAATGATTTTAAAATATTTTTACATTAGCATTATTCAGTTTTAAAATTAGTAGAAATATGTCCAATTTGAGTAAGTATATTAGAATATATGAGTGGATATATGCACAACACTGTTCTGATTCTCTTTAGTGATGCTAATGTGTATAATCAGATTTCAAAATAATTTCACAGAAAATATTTGACTTATATACATAAAACATTACCTGTTTAAAGGAGAAATTGTCCTAATAATAAAAGTTAAGTTTTATGATATGTATAGTTAAAACACTGAAAATATTGTGATTAAGAATTGTTGAAAATATCAACATGGTCAAAAGGTAAAAGACAAAAAGAAAACAAAATTGATTATACTAATATCCTAAAAAGTGGAATATAATTTGAGATAAAAAAGTCTAGATCATCAATAATTATATAAAATGAGAATATTATAAAGCAGAGAGAACAGTAATAAGGAACCAAAGCGCCAATGTTATCTAAAAAACAGCATCAAAATAAACAATGTCAAAATAAGATCCCTGAGTGTACTTAGTATTTAGAGATTTTTATCTGCCAAGAGATTAATTTCTAATTTCTTTTCTTTTCTTTTGCAGGTCTGGGGATGGAACCCAGAGGCATTTGACCTCTGAGCTATAACCCCTGCCCAATTTTTTTATTCTTTATTTTGAAACAGGGTCTCACTGATTTGCGGAGGGCCTAAGTAGCTGAGGCTGTCCACGAACGGAGATCCTCCTGTCTCAGCAGAAACATTATGCAGCTCTATACCCACATTGCACTTCTCCAAAATAGAAAATGTGCATGGAATCCTCTCATATATCAAAGCCAGGGACCACAAAGAACAATGGACAAGAGTCAAGACCCAGGGCTATGACATGAGCTCTTTATTTTTTACTGTTTCAGGCAAAAATTTTGCATGCTTGATATTGTTAATTATCATAGCATAGTAATTAATTTGTGTTTCTTCTTTCCTTCCTTCTTTCCTTCCTTCCCTCCCTCTTTCTTTCTTTCTTTCTTTCTTTCTTTCTTTCTTTCTTTCTTTCTTTCTTTTCTTTCTTGTACTGGGGATGGAACCCTTTTACCTCTGGGCTACACTCCCAGACCTATAAACAGGGTCCAGGGTCTCTCTTAAGCCAATGAGGCTGGCTTCGAACCTGCGCAATTCTCCTGTCTCTGCTTCCCAAGAGTGGGGATTACAAGCATGCGTCACCACTCCCAGCATCATTTTATTCATATATATATATATATATATATATATATATATATATATATATATGTTACTAGGTGGAACCCAGAGGCTTTCTACCTCTGTGCTATACTCCCAGACCTACTTTATACTTTATTTGGAAGCAGGGTCTCACTAAGTTGCTGAGAGCCTCACTAAGTAACTGAGGCTGATTTCAAACCTGTGAGATCCTCCTGTCTCAGCCTCCCAAGTGCTGGGATTACAAGTGTGTGCCACTATTCCTGGCTCATTTCTTTCTTTTTAAAATAAGATTTTAGTTTTGGTTGTCTCCTTATCAACCATTTTATATATGACAATTATATAACTTTCTTTTTAATAGGTCATTTCTTCTTATAAAACAGTGAACCTGACTTTGAATTAAAAAAAAATCATTAGAGGGACTTCCGGGAAGATGGCAACTGAGAAAAGCAGGCTTAAGAGCCCCGCTAACAACCAATCTCCATTACCACAAAATCAGCGCCTTTCATAGCCAAAAAACACCATCACCAGAGAAACAAAAAAATCACCAGGCTCCAGAGATAAAGCGGACTGAGAACAGAGCTCAGAGCCACAGAGGAGATACACCGGCCTCACGCCGGAGGACGCAGCAGCAGCGCCATACTGCCGGCGGCAGCCGCGAGTTCTCCAGACGGCTACAGCAAGCTGAGGTGAGCCGCTGCAGAACAGCCAGGCGGGATTTTTGAGCGCAGGGAACATCTAAAGCTCCCAGTGGCTGAGCTCAGCACACGCTGCAGGCACTCAGAGTTGAACTCAAAACCAAGAAGAAATAAGCCAGCCTCACGGCCGAGGGCGTATTAGCGGCGCCATATTGCCACTGGCGGCAGCAGCAGCGAATTCACCGAGTCCAGTAAAGCTACATCTGTGAACTCAAGAACAGTGAGTCAAATTGTGGGCCACAGAGGAGAAATCCCAGTACTGTACTCCCTGGGACTTGACCCAGTGGGGGAGTGGCGGTGGCAGAGATATCACACCATAGGAGAACTTGCAACCTGGCACCCCCCACAGTCTAAAGCAGCCTCTATCGACTCCCTGGGTCGGAGACTCTGTGATACAACCCAGTAAAGGAGTAGTAGGGTCTGAGATACTACAGACTTGAGATCCAGAGCACCTTAAGTGAAGTCATAGTGACCCCAGGGAAGAACCCAGAGAAGGCACAAACTTCCGAAATCATGGGAAAGAGGAATAACACTGGAGCAATGAATGCCCACAACCCCACAACATCAGAACCCGATAAAACAGAAATTCAGAGATTTCTAGAAGATCAAATCAGGAAAATAACTGTAGAAATAATAGAGGTGCTTCGAAAAGATCTCAGAGAGAGCCAAAAAGAGATAAAGGATGCAATTAATGAAGTAAAGGCCTCAATTCAAAGCACAAACAACCGATTAGACCACATGGAGAACAGAATCTCACTCTTAGAAGATGATCTTTCAAAAAATGAACGCATAGTTTCTAATCTAGAAAAAAATATCTGACAGCAGGAATCTGACATTGAAGAAATATGGACCCATTTTAAGAGAGCTAACCTAAGAATAATTGGAATAGAGGAGGAAAAAGAAAGTGATACCAAAGGGATCAACTTTCTCTTCAAGGAAGTAATAGCAGAAAAATTCCCAAACATAGAGCAAGAGGTTGATACACAGGTCCAGGAAACTTACAGAACTCCCTTTAGACAGGATCGGAGAAGAGGATCCCCACGCCACATAATTGTCAAAATGGCCAATGTGGAAGCCAAGCAGAGAATCTTAAAGGCAACAAAAACAAAGGGCCAAGTGACATTCAGAGGCAAACCAATTAGAATCACTCCAGACTTCCCAAACCAAGTCATGAGAGCCAGAAGGGCTTGGAGTAATATATTCCAAACTCTGAAAGAAAACAACTTCCAGCCAAAAATTTTTTACCCAGCAAAACTTTCTATCAAATTAGATGGAGAAATAAGAAGCTTCTATGACAAACAGAAACTGAAGGAATTTATGTCTTCAAAACCAGCGCTAGAGAAAATACTCAAAGAGATTAACTACAAAGAAGAAATAGGTAACACACACCAGAACCAGAGAAACAAGATTTTCCATCCAACAGACAACTAAGATTGGTTATCTGTGGAGATTCATTATTTATGTTAGCCTTTTACCTATCTCTAAATTGTATTGTTTGCCTTTATTGTTGTTAATTTTTAGGATTTCTAGTTGGAATATTAATATACCTTCAGATATAGCATTTGGAAATATTTTATCCAATTCTATTAGTAACTTTTAACTCTGTTTACATTGTATTTGGATATACAGTTTTTTTTTTTTTTTTTTTTTTTTTTTTTAGGGAGTTTGTATACTCTTCTGTTGCCTGTGCCATTGAAATCATATCCAAGAAATCAATGCCAATTTTAATGTTGTGAGGTTTAATGACCCAGATTTTCCTCTAAAAGTTTATAGTCTTCAGATTTATATTTAGGTCTTTTATCTATTTTGAGTTAATACTTGTATATGGGATTAGGTAAGGGTCCAATTTTATTCTTTTCCATGTAATTATTATTTTTCAACAATATTTAGTTAAAAGATTATTATTTCCACCACAAAATGTTTGTGGAAACCTTGTCAAAAATAACTTGATAATATAGGGAAGAATTTAGCTCTAGGCTTGTATTTAACTCCAATGGTTTATATATCTGCCTTTAGAACAGTACTACACTGTTTCAATTATTGTAGCTTTATATGGTTTGAAATCAGAAAATATATATCTTCTAGCTTTGTTCTTTTTCAAGATCGTTTTGGGTATCTAGAATACATATTCCATATTAGGATAGATATTTTTCTGAAAAATAAATATATAAATATATGATAGTTTCACCTAAAAAAATAGAAAAAAATATTCTCTGGTAAGAAAGAAAGCAAAAAGAAATATTGAAATGTTATCTTTAAGTCATCCAAAGCTTGGTATCAGACAAATGAAACTGTTATGTGAGATTATCATTTTTAATTTTGGATAAATTGCTATAATACTAGATGTCAACCACTAAGCCAAGCATGGGAAGGAGGGATGGGGAGGGAATGGGGTGGGGATCAGGTAGGGGCTAACTGGGTGAAGTGTGCATGTATGTCTACAAAAGTTTGTATCCCACTATGATGTATGAATACAGTGCACCAATAAAAAAAATAAAATTAAAAAAAACATCATTAGAAAATGAAAATTATCTAATGCACATGATGTACTTTAACAAACATATCAATATCATTCTTAATGATATGACATGAGAAGGAGGGAGGGAGAGGGAATGGGGAAGGAATTGTGTAAGGGCTAACTGGGTAATGTGTGCATGTATGTCGCCACCATCTTGTACTCCATTAAGACTACAATGCACTAATAAAAATTAAAAATAAATAAATAAATAAAAAGAAAATGTGATTTTTAGGTCTAATTTGGAGAGTAAGAAAGCAAGCAAAAGCAAGAGAATAAGAAAATATACATTGTTTTGGCCAAACTGGTGAATAGTTAAAAAGATCACAACTTCTCCTCCAATAACATTTTTCCTTTTATTTTTTTAAAGAGATACTCTGAGAATTTAATTGATCTCATATTAGATGAAACAAATAATCCATGCTTCAGACTTCTCTGTAGCTAGGAAGGTCTCCTTATCTTTGTTCTGGCTAGTATGATGTAAAAAATATGCACACCTTCTTTACTTGGCCTTCTGAAAAGACATCATGATCAGCATTCTCTTTTTTCATTTCCTTCATCATGGAATATGGGTATGTGATCTTAAGATATTAGCCACCTCTTACACAAACAGATAAAAAAAACACATATAGGAAATAACAAAGAAATAATATAAAAAATGTCTGTGTCTCTGACATACCACAATCACAATAAGAACCCTCAACTAAACATGATAAAATTTTTATTTGACAGAAAAAACTATCAGCTGGTCATGGTAGCACACATTTATAATCCTAGTACTTGGGAGGCTGAGGCAGAAGGATCATAGGTCCGTAGGCAGCCTCGGCTACTTATTGAATCAACCTAGTGAGACCCTGTTTCACAATAAAAATAAAGGATAAAAAAAATAAGGCTTAGGGCATAGCTTGGAAGTAGATGTCACTGGATTCAATCCTGAGTAATGCAAAAAAAAATAAAAAACTTTCTTGTTTAAGCCACTGCTGCTCTGTAATACATTTATGACAACCAGGCTTTTATTCAACTAACATTCACTTAAGTATTTAAGTATAGCTGTGGCTGCAAGAATTCCAAAACACATATGCCATTGTCTTAAGCTGTGTCTTCCTCATCCACTGACAATCAAATTATCTTCTGTAAGATGCTATCATCAAATATTGTACAGCTCTCTCTCTCTCTTAAACATTTATCTTTCAATATGAATTTCCTAGCCATCAGCACCATAACAACTGAGAATTGTAATAAATCTTTTACATGTGCAACCTTATTTTATTTCCACAAGGATTTATTTATGAAGTATCATCACATTCTATTTTACAAATAATTAAAATATACAAAATATACAAATACCTATATGTAAGGCTAGTAATTGCTAAGTCAGTCTACCTGAAATAATCTAATAATAAATAATTATTCATATTTTAATCAGAATACTATATGCCAATGCATGTTGCTTCTTTTACTTTCTACATATTGGATTGATAGGAACTTAGAAATTAATATAGAAATAAATATTTCTTTTCTTCCATTTTAAAAATATAAAATTACCTATTGTAGTGAGCTTGCTCTATTCCAAAACTCTCTAGTGAATCCTTATCCTGGCCAATACATCTTTAACCGTAGTTGCATATATTCCAAGTCACTACTTATAGAATTTTTCTGAAGATATCAATTGTTGAAACAAAGAAAAAAATAAAGATAACAATAATAAAAATCAACAGATTAAATATACTATTTCAGCAGCAAGAGAAATTGGAAAATGAAATGAGTAGTTACTATGTATAGTGAGTTTCCTCAACACAAGCAGATAGATTTCCATCTGCTAAAAATAGCGTATGAAGAATTTTATCTCACAGTTATAAGACCACATAATATAGAGTGATTGAGTATCATGTCTAGTCCTTATATTTTATGAGATCTGTATAGGATCTTTCTTTAAAATTCTTTAAAATTAAAGAAAACATCTAAAGTTAAAGGAATGCTTTTATTGACAGTTATACTTCTCCATCCATTATGTACTCCCCTCTATGTATATATGTGCCTATGTTTGCCTATATGTTAGTACTATCTATATATGTACATCTGTGTATATCATATATGCCCATAACATATTACCTGTGTGTGTGTATAGATATACACATGTACATGAATAAAATAGTGCTGTGGATTCCTGTCATGAAAATTTGCATCTTATTAATCTGTAAATTGGATGTTAATATCCATGTGCAGACAATAGTAGAAATCCTGAGGCTATGGCACAGCAATGACTTGGAACTGATATCCTGCATCAAATTGGAAACTCGAGAGTTTGAACTCAGAATTAATATTAAGCTAAAGCAAAATATTTGTTCTAATGTTAAAGAGACAATTCAATTTAAAATTATTATTGATTTTTGTTCAGTCACTGGGTGGAAATATTTTTTCTGAAATATAAAAGCAAACAAAACTTGTGCTTCATTTGATATTTGGTTTATATTTTCATCTTTTCAAAGAAGAATTTTCCATTCAAAATTGCCTTGGTTATATTTTATGTTATGTGCTTATGTTATATTTAATAAGAAAATCTAAATAAATATAAAATCCTCATTTCTGTAGTGATATTCATCCATAAAAAATAGATCTCAAGCTCTATTAAAATTAACATTTATTATTATACTTTTCCTCCTTTGTTATTAGGATTGAACCTAGGGGCATTTTACCTCTGAAATACACTGCTGGCCATTTCTATTTATTTATTTTTTAAATTTTGAAACACTGTCATAGTAAACTGTTTAATTAGGAGGCCCAATTTTTTATTCTTTCTTTCTTTATTCTTATGTGGTACTAGGGATGGAACCCAGGAGCCTTCTACCTCAGTGCTACACCTTCAGACCTATTTTTATATTTTATTGGAAACAGCATCTCACTAAGCTGCTGAGAGCCTCACTATGCTGCTGAGGCTGGTTTCTAACCTGTGATCCTCCTGTCTCAGCCTCCCAAGTACTGGTATTGCAAGCTTGTACCACTAAGTAGCTGAGTTAGCTGCAAACTCGGATCCTCCTGTGGCAGCATCCCAAGTACTCGTACTACAAGCATGTGCCACCATGCCCAGCTGAACAAATTATTATTCTGTTCACCTCTTTATTAAGCTTGCTTTTCTTTTATCCGGCTGTGCTTAAATGGCCTTTTTTTCCCCTCAATGACCTACCATTTTTAAGATCTTTTATAGTTTTTCTATTTTGAATAGGTGTGAGAAAGCATTAATCTACTTTTTGTATAGTAGTTGCTTGTCCAGGGATACAACCAATTAAATAAGTATGGCTAATTTTAAAATGATAAGTTGGCACAAAAATATTTGAGAAATTACTGCCAGTTTCCATGAGGCACAGAGATTTTCTAGTGTGTGTGTGTGTGTGTGTGTGTGTGTGTGTGTGTGTGTGTATTTATATATATAAATAATCTGAAAAAAAAATTATTTGGCTCCAGGCATGGTGGTGCACATTTGTAATCCCAGAATTTGGGAGGCTGAGACAGGAGTTAGGCGGTTTGTGGCCAGCCTCAGCTACTTAGTGAGGCCCTTTGCAAATCAGTGAGGCCCTGTTTCAAAATGAAGAACAACAACAAAAATTTAGACAGAGTGTAGCTCAGAGAAAGAACGCTCCTGGGTTCCATCTCCAGTACGGGGGAAGGGGTCATCTTTCTTCTCTGTTAAGTGTTTGATACATATGAAGGTGTATTTAGCATAAATCCTAGTGGTAATTCTCATAAGATGTTCTTTTAAGTGTAAAGCACTAATGTGGCTTCTACTCAATTTTTAAAAATTTATTTCTATTTTGCTGGTCATAAATCTGGTGTCGATTATAAAAGAAAGTGAATACCTCCTCATGTCACCTGTGAGCCAGATGTCACTGTTTTCTATGGGTTTGTAAAACAATTTAGGATTTCTTTTTTCTCTACTGGGGATTGAATCCAGAGATATTTCCCTCTGAACTATGCCCTCCACCCATTAATTTTTTTTTTTTAGACAGGAGGACTGCAGGTTTGAGAATAACCTCAACAATTTAGCAAGACACTGAAAATAACATATATAATAAACACAAGAGAGAAAGAAGACAATTGATTTTTCTTCCTTTGAGATCACACTTATAATTACAAGTGGCACACACTTGTAACTTTAGTACTGAGGAGGGTCAGACAGGGGGAACACAGGTTCCTAACCAGCCTCACCAACTTGATGAGACCCTTTTTCAAAATCAAATAAAAGAGGGAATCTAGTTCAGGAGTAGAATGTCTCTAGTTTTTATTTTAAATTTCCCCTCCAAATAGAATGTTCTATTTTGAAAAGAATGCTATGTGTTGGTGGAAAAATTCTGCCCACAAAAGTGAAGAAGGCAGTGACTGGTCTTGAAGCTGATTCAGGGCAGCAAACTTCTTCTGAGCTACTTCCTAGCATATAGCTATGCTCCTTTCATCATATCAGACGACACTAAGTATTTAGCAAAAAATTAAAAAAATGATTCAGAATATTTGAACAATAAAAATTTTGGGCATATTACACACAATATTTACAATATTACACACATATATTATACATAATTTTTGGACATATAATGTATGACTGCCCCAAAGAAAAAGATCTTTTGATATTTGGCTATCATAAACATAAATCTTATATCACAGAGTGGGCAGTTACTGTAAGCAGAGAACTATTTTGAAGACTTTTGTTTAAATGAGTTCAAAAACGAAGAGTGTCAAAATCTTTACAATGACACAGTGTGTCAAAACGAGGCACTTTGTTCTGAATAAAAGAAAATGTTGTCATGGAAATATTTTTACTGCAATAAACAGAGCAAAATTTTGGAATTATGCTTACTCTGTCCTCCAGATTAAAGAGAACACTTCTTGCCAAAAAGCTAGAACCTAAATATTTAAAATTTAATAAATGTATGTAACAAGATACAAGGATCAAAAAGAGCAAGTAGTCTACAGACATAGAAACACTTTTTCTTTTTCTTGTTTTTATTGGGAGAAACATTTTTCTAAATTTTTTAAACAAGATTTGGCTGAGTATGCATCCAAAAACCTATTGGAAATTACAAAAAATAATGGCAACTGACAAAATAGTGAAAACATGATAATTACATGAATATGTGACAGATGAAAATTATTCAATCTATGAATAGTGAAAAGAAAAAGGGAAAGAAAATAATCTACTAGTTAACTAAAATTATACTACACCAAAGATTAACATGAATCTCTAAGTAAAATCCAGGAATTGTAATATCAAATATTATTTCACTGAAATATAAATTTTCAATTATTCAAAAATATTATAAACATCCAATTTATGCAGCATGGAGATGTGAGAAAACAAAGATTAAAGCAAAACAGACTGGAAACAATTAAATCCTAATTGTTAATAAAAGCCTAACAATAGACTGCTAATGAAGCTAAAGAGCTGCATTGAGGAAAGTAGATATATAAGGCGTTATTCAAAGAAGACAACCTTTATGAATTCTGAATTCAGCCCAAGTCTTACGTGCACAAAGCAAATAGACTTCTTTGACTCTTAGTAGGTGCTTACAAATTATTCATTAATTAAGCTATTAAACCAAGGGCTCTGCAATTATATCATTATGTAAATTTCTGAATAAATTACACAAATATTATCTCTCTTTGAATGAAAGATGAAGCAAAGCATAATCTGAAAAAAATGATTTAGAACAGGAACTCAGTCATTGGCAATTACAGCATCTAAATACAGTCAAGCCTATATAATTATGCCAGGGAGGCTAACATTTTTTATTTTTTTATTTTTATTTATTTTTTTTAAATTCTTTTTCTCTTTATTTTTTTTAATTTATTTTTTATTGGTGCAATGTATTCATACATCATAGTGGTATAAAGAAAATACTTTTGTAGACATACATGCACATCTCGCCCAGTTAGCCCCTACCACGATCCCCACCCTTATTTTTAAAATATCTGTGTCTGTGTGAGCACACACACACACATACATGTTTAAATGGCAAAACACAACTTCTTTCTTTTTTTTTTTTTTTTTTGGTGGTACTGAGGTTCCTGGAAGCCCTTCTACCTCCGGGCTACACTCCCAGACCTATTTTTTTTTTTACTTTTTACATGGAAACAGGGCCTCTTAAGCCAGCAAGGCTGGCTCCGAACCAGCGCGATCCTTGTGTCTCCGCCTCCCAAGCGCGGGGATTACAAGCGTGCGCCACCACATCAGGCTAAAACACAACTTCTTGACTGTAATGGTAAACATTTTCTTTGTATTTGTATCTATGTTGAAGAGTTAGTTTTCTGCCTGACTGATAAAAAGTTAGGTAAGTTAAGTTGTCTTATTAAATTTTTGGATCAATTTTAGTTAAAATATATCTAGTGACAAAAAAATCAAACATCTGAATATGATATAAAGTTGAAAGTATTATTATCCATTTTAACAATTCACAGTAGTATTATAGCCTGTCAGATTTCTCATTATTTTTTACTACAGAACACTCTCCCTCTCAGAAAAATAACAGAATAGATATCTGACCATATTAAAATGGATCCAGAGAATAGAGTGGAAAAGGAACTCGAAAATATCTTACTTCAAAACATCACATTCAGTTTTTTTTTATTTAGCAGATGACTAAATATGCTGTGTGTCTCGAGAAACATTTTATAGCAGAGAATCTCACATATTTAGTTTCCTGTAGGAAGCAAAATTTTTTGCAGAATATTCATTTATTCTCAATTCTCTGGGAAATTTTCAGCTTCTCTGTAGATATCCATTTCCTCTGACTGGGATAAAATCAAAAGTAACACCTTTTTGAATGTTTTGCGTGAGTTAATTCAATAGAAATCTTGACAAATATCTCAGCTGCAAATAGTAGAAATGCACTATATCAAAGAAGCCATTAAATTTTTGTTGTTTATTTGTTTTGTCACTAAATTAATATATTTTTATTGGTATTGTAGTGTCACATCATAATGTAATTCAGAATGATAGGGGTATACATGCACACATTTCTTGGTACGTTTGAATTTTTCATTATTTCTCAGTTGTAAAATCAGACAGCAGTTTAAGGTGTCTCATAAAGTTCAGAGAAACATAAATTAATAATTACATGTCGTGTGTGTGTTTGTGTGTGTGTGTGTGTGTGTGTGTGTGTTTGTGTGTGTTTTAAGGGTAGAAATATAACCACCTCGCACTATTCCCTTAAGGGACTAATGGTATACTGCACAGAAAGCAAAGAATTAGTCTTTATAAAAAATACTTTTGGCTGGGTATGGTGCTGGAAGCCTGTAATCCCAGCACTTGGGAAGCTGAGACAGAAGGATCTGAGGTTTGCAGCCAGCTTTACAATTAGTGAAGGCCTTCTCAAACATAGCAAGATCCTGTTTTAAAATAAAAATGTAAAAGCCAGGCATGGTGGCACATGCTTGTAATCCTAGTATTTGGGAGGCTGAGTCAGGAGGATCACAGTTTGAAGACCACTTCAGCTTCTAAGTCAGAGCCTTTGCAACTCAGTGGGACCCTGTTTCAAAATAAAGAATAAAAAATAGATCTGGGGGAATGGTTCAAAGGTAGAATGCTTCTGGGTTCCACCCCCCAGTACCACAAAATAAATAAATAAATACATAGATATATAGATCAATGAATAAATAAATAATAAAAATAAATAAAATAAATAAGTAATAATAGAGTATAGGTGTAACTCAGAGGTAGAGGTAGAATGTCTTCCCAAAGAACACAATAAATGTATTAATAAATTAATAAATTAATATGCATTTATTAGTGCATTGCAATTATGCTTCATAGTGTGGTTCAATGCAATAACAGCATATGTGCACATGGCTTTTGGTGTATTTACTGCTTTATTCCTCCCTCCCTCCTTGTATATGGTAGCAAAACTAGTGGTCATACCTTTATATATTGTCAAAACATTATATCATCTGTTTCCCTCCTCAATCTCTCATTTCTTCCCAATCTCCTTCCACTATTCTACTGGTCTCTCTTCACATTTATTTAAAGTTCGTCATGCTTCCTATTTTCTTTCTAGCTTCCATTTATAGGAGAAAATAAATGACCCTTTACTTTCTGAGACTGACTAATAGCAGCATACTATTCTCTAGTTCCACCCATTTTCCTGCAAATTACATAATTTTTTTTGCATTATTGGGAATGGAACCCAGAGGCATTCTACCTACAAGATACACCCCCACACTTATTTTTTATTCTTTATTTTATATTTTCTGTGGTACTGGGGATGGAACCCAGGGACACTCTACATTCTACCCCAACCCCTAATTTTTTATTCTTTATTTTGAAACAGGGTGTCAATGAATTACAAAGGGCCTCACTCAGTAGATGAGGCTGTCTGCAAACCGCGATCCTCCCATCTCAGCCTCCCAAATGCTGGGATTACAAGTATGTACCACCATACCCAGCTTAATTTTGTTCTTTTTTATGGATAAGTAGAAGTCAATTGTGTATATATACCATAGTTTCTTCTTTATCTTTATCTTCAAAGATATTTCAACATTCCAAAATTTGTCCTGTTAGACTATCAATGTAAGTGGAATGAGGAATTGGGTTATTAAAAGATATATAACACTACTTTTAAAGTAATATCCTATTATGTGAGATTATAAAGCACCAATAAATGTATTAAAATAACAGCATATAATTTTATAAATTCGCACATAAATTGTTTTAGCAAATATTTTCTTTTAAACCCAGTTTGTATGACAGTAGACATAATTTAAAATATAATTATTGTATGAAAGAATGCTTATATTTCTAAAATTTTCAAATTGAATTTATATATTACCATATCCAATGATGTCCTTGCAGCCATAATCTAATGATCTGACCACATAAATTAGAGAAAAGAAGTTTTATTTTCTTAAGGTTTTGAGCTGAGTCCTTGTGAAACTAGAAACTGCAGATATCAGGGTATGGCTGCAGGAGAGCACATAGGCTCTCCATGGAGGCTGGAAACATGGGAGCAAAAAAAAGCTTTATATATTCCTCAAGGCTGCAACCCTGGAGACCAACCTCCACTATACCCTACCAGCCTACCAGATAGCATACAGGTAAATCTACAAAATGGATTTATCCACTTCTGGGATTACAACCCTCGTGACTCAATTACATCAGTTCCAAACATTAGTGTTTAAGGGACAGTTAATATCTAAGCATAACAATTATAACTTACTACAACCAAGAGTACATAGAAGAAAACTCAGGTCTTAGGATCAACAGCAAACAAATGACAGTGATCATACTGCACTATTATTAGTAATAACAGTATAAAAACATATTTTAAAATGATAAGTGTTTTAGAACCAAGCATACCATGTGTCTCTCCTTTATTTTATTTTACTCTATTGATGGGGTGTGTCCATACAGCGCCTAAGGAGATGCAGCCTCCCTCGGCCTGCAGCCTAAGGCAAAACTTTAAGTAAAGTGATTCAGCAGAAAATGGGCCAAAGATGGCACCTGGAGGAAGCTATGAAGGCATGGTTTCCCCATTTGTTATGGGTGGGGAGACTGAGCAGTTTTTCCCTTTTTACCTATAAAGGAGCTTTCCGCACACATGAATGGCTCATGTACTGACCTGGGATTGGCTGTAAACTACGTGCTAGTGATCTTTATCCCCGATAGGCTAGGCTATTTCCCATGTGAATTCCCCTCGTGGTTTGGTGCTATATATATAATTGCTTGGAGAGAAATAAATGATATCTTGCTTGACTTGACTCCCGGCTCGTGGGTTTGTGTGTTCGAGTCGTCGGTACTCATCATCTTCCAAGCCCCGCCAGCTGTCGGGCTAGATTCCCGACACTCTATCATGCAAACTTCTTTTCTGACTTGCAGACACATTCATGTTCTATTTGGTCTCTGTAGTTGGAGCAACTAAATATTGTACCTTTATCAAAGCTTTGTTGCAATGATGCTTTTCCTTTCTTTTTTATATAGTTTTATCGATGCACTGTAATTATACATCATTGTGAGATTCAAAGTGATACACTAAAGCATGCATGCATTATTTGGTGTGTTTCTCTTCCCATCTCACCACATCTCTCTAGACTCCCTCCTTATAAATGTTACTGATATTGGTAGTGATACCTTCCTATGTGAACATAGCATTATTAGAATAGCTTTCTTCCTCTGTCCTTTTTTTACACGCATCTTTCCCTCTCTCAATCTCATGCCACTATTCATTCTTCTTATCTAGAGGTTTTTGTTGTTGTAGATTCTTATTTTTCTCTCTGGATTTTGCATATGAAAAACATAAAGGACCTTTAAATTTCTGACACTCCTTGATTATGCTGCCTTTTCCATGAGGTGTAATTAGGCTTTGCAATTCCAGCATCTACTACATTTCCAATTCCCTTTACCATGGGTCGCTCAATGAATTACCTCTACATTTACTTCTTCTAGCAAAGTACATAGATTACTGACTATTTTGTAAATCCTTTAATTATATTATTTAAGTTCTGCCTTTAAAATGTACCAAAGGACAGAGAAACTTTGAATATTTTCTCAAAGATTTTCACTGAAGTTAGATGAATAATTGCAATTTAATAAATCATATTTATACATTTGTTTGTCTCAGTGGATGTAAAATAGAGAGATACCTGGCACAAATTTTATGGCAGAATTCCTTTGACGTAGTATATAAAATTTTGTTTGTCAAAGTGTTATTATCTTTAATATATAATTCTTATTTTTATTCATTTTCTGATTTGTTAATAAAGATATGCTCATTAACACAAAGAATGCAAATAATACTAGAATATATACCTGCAAATTAAGCCTTTTTTTATCATCTTACCTTTTAAAATTTCATTTGAATATTAAAATGATCTAACACATTTTAAACTAACTTAAAAATTTCTGCTCTTCTGTCAAGTGTTTTTTCCAGTATTTCCAGCTAAATTAAAACTACATCAGACATGGTGACAATGTGAAGGGCATTGACAGCCAATGGCTTCTGTTTTCCACAGTTCCTTATCAAATACCTTATTAGATCATAAAAATTTACTTCCTAACTATTGCTAGAACATAATTAGCTATGGATCCAAGAGAATATTGTATGTCACTTCTTTACTTAACTGGAAAAAAATATCACGATTTTCAAATAATGCCTTTTTAACCACTTCTCTGGAGTTAGAACAATCTTGAAAATACACAATACTAATATTTATGCATTCATATGACTGCTTGATTTTGATTGTTTCTGTTCCCTTAATAAGCAAGAAAATAAATTTTACAAATTTGAGAAGGCTTTACAAAAGTTGAACCCTGTTTACCTTTATTGCCCACAATATAACTCAGATAATATTAAATGTCTTTGAGTTTCCTACAGTTTGTTTTGATACTGAGGATTGAATGCAAGGGAATTCTAACTCTAAGATAGACACCCCAAGCCCTTTTACTATTATTTTTAAATTTCAAAACATCTTTTGCTAAATTTCTCATGGTCTCTCTACATTGCTGAGGTTGACACTGAATCTATAATCTTTCTGTATCAACCTTTCAAGTACTAAAGTTACAGATTGGAATGACAAAAGTCATATTTTTGTTTGTTTTTCTTTGTTTGTTTTAGAATTTTTTACGTGAGCTGTTTCTAATGTCATGAACATTCTTCCTTCTGTGAATCACAAATTTTCTAGGAGCTGCTTATCATTTATGTCTTAATGGGAGCCTCTTGGGAGAAATTATTTTCTCCCAAGAGGCTAACTTTATCTTTAAGTAAAACCCTATTGTAAAGTTGAGGGTTTAAATATGGTACATATTTCTGTCCTTACTTATACATTTCAAAGAAATTACTATAAGTATCCAGTAGAAGACATATAAGAATACTCAGGCCTGTATTATTTGTAAAAAATTAAAAATAAAGACAAAATATGGTAAATTTTCATGTAGTCAAAATGAATAAATTATGGTGTATTTACACAATAAATTGTTATACATCACTGAACATAAGTAAATTATAGTCACTCAGAACATAGGAGTTAATTTTAGATGTAATTAAGCAAGTCTCAGAATATTACACAGATATAGTAAAATATTACAAATCTCAAAATGATAAAACTAAATTATATAAAAATATGCAGGCATATACATAAATATGATAAAAATCAACATTAAAAATGTGAAGGATAAATAAACTAATTCTAGCCGGGCGTGGTGGCGCACGCTTGTAATCCCCGCGCTTGGGAGGTGGAGACAGGAGGATCACGCAGGTTCGAAGCCAGCCGCGCGCGCTGGTTTAGGAGACCCTGTTTCCAAATAGAAATGTAAAAATAGGTCTGGGAGTGTAGCCCGGAGGTAGAAGGGCTTCCAGGAACCGCAGTACCACCAAAATAAATAAATAAATAAATAAATAAATAAATAAATAAATAAATAAACGAATTCTAGAGAGAACGTAACCTATATAGGAGGCGAAGATACAGCAATTCAAATGGAACATGGCAGATACAAAGTATTGGTGAAATCTGTTTGGGGAATTATAAAATGGATTTACAATTTATCATTTGACATTTTGTTAAACATTTAACATTTGTGTTTTATGTGCTTTTTCTAAATTTGATTGCATTTTAAATATGGTGAAGTAAAAATAATGTGGAATATACAGAAGCACCTTGCCTGTGATGAGAAGGTAAAGCATGAAGCTTGATGAGCATTGCCTGTATCTATATTTTGAGGTAATAGAACCTACAGAAATACATATAATAACAACATATTTTATAAAAGTAGAAATAGTAGTGAAATGTGTTTGGTAACATCAGAGTGGGATGTTGAGGTTCTCATTTTTGCAGGTGTATTAGATTCATTCCCCTGAGTCACACATGCTGGCTTCTCTGGTTTGCTATAAATTATCTTTTCCTTCATTTGTCTTACCTCTAAACGCATTCATTATTACAACACTATTAAAATATCCTTTTTCCCCCATGACTAGAAACCAAACTTGCCTTAAAAAGAAAAGAATAAGTAGAAAATTAAGCATACAAAAGTCATCTCTATAATATATCAATACAGTATTTATCCAATAATTTTAATGTATTTATCAGATAATTAAATATTACTTTTTTGTTACAAATGCTTCACTAAACTTTGAACCATATAATAACTAATGTCATATTAGGTTTGTGTCTATGAATTTTGAGTGAGTTCTTGCTTCTGCTCAGTGTATTGTCTTGGTCCACTCATTCCTCTATTCTCCGAAACTATTTTATATTGTTTTCTTTGTCATCAAATCTCTAACATATCTCTCCTTCTTCACAGTTAGATTCTGCTGATGTTATATCCTATGGAGATCAAAGCAATCAATTAGATGCTATCCAGTTAACACAACCAAATAAACATTAGACATACGCAAAATGATTGAAACCTATAAAGTATTTTATCCTTTTTTCTATGGCTAAAAATTAACTCACGAACTCATACCAAAGGAAAATTCTTCATTATTGATTTCGTTAAACTCCTCAATCTGAATATCTTTCTCAGTTTTGTGTTACAATATTTGATATTAGCATCCACATACAAATATTACAATATTCCTCCCACTAAAAGAAGATATTTGCCTTAACAGTGTATCCCCATTCTTTATTCAATTATTTCATATAATTCTCTATTAAACTCATTACAGCTGGGGTTTTCCTCATCAATTCATTGAAACTAATCATATTAAAGTTGATAAATTATTCATGTTAATAAATCCAGAATTCTATTGTTAGTCATTCTATTACCTGTCATTGATATTTGTATACATTTTCATTCTCTTCTACTTAAATCAAATTAAATTAACTAAACATTTAAAATCTCTATAACTTGCCGGGCATGGTGGCACAGGCTTGTAATCCCCGCGCTTGGGAGGCTGAGACAAGAGGATCGCACAGCTTCGAAGCCAGCCTCAGCTACTGAGTGAGGCTCTCAGCAACTTAGTGAGAACCTGTTTCCAAATAAAATATAAAATAGGTCTGGGAGTATAGCCCGGAGGTAGGAAGCCTCTGGGTTCCACTCTTAGTACCACACCAAAAAAAAAAAAATTAATAAAAAAATCTCAGTAGCCCTATTTTATTCCGCATTGTCCTTCCTAACCTCTCTCACTCTCTTGGCTTTGTACTTATCTTACTGGTCACTCTTAGACTCTTGTACTTGATGTATACTTAGTCTCTTGATTTTATTTATCTCTCCAAACTTTTTTTTTTTTTTTTTGGTGGTACTGGGGTTCCTGGAAGCCCTTCTACCTCCGGGCTGCACTCCCAGACCTATTTTATTTTTGGAAACAGGGTCTCTTAAACCAGCGCGGCTGACTTCGAACCTGCGCCATCCTTCTGTCTCTGCCTCCCAAGCACGGGGATTACAAGCCTGCGCCACCACTCCCGTCTCTCTCCAAACTTTTAATGTCTATGGCCATGAGTTCTTAATTATTTGCCTCCAAGTTTTAATTTTTTTCTATTTCTATAATCATTTTCATGGAAATTGTTAACTTGTCTGTCTTTAAATACTATCATCTCATAGCTGCCATATTTTTATTTCAAGCCCTTACATCTTTTTCAATTGTCAGACTGAATGGTGGGAAATAACTTCTTTTGTGGCTTAGCCCTTAATTATTTAAACATTATCTCAACTAAACATTTATGAAATATACTCATGACTTCATTTTTCAAAATCTGTCCCACCTGGTTTCTTCTATCTCTGTTGATGGCAACACCAGTCTTCAACTTTCTCAGAACTATCTCTTATACTCATGCCTGTAATTAACACAGAAGTCATTTTCTTGAAAGCATACACAATAATTTCATGACCATTTTAATCAACTGATTTAATCAATCACCACCTCTCAATAAAACTAATAAAATCCCAAATAAATTTTATTAATCTTTTTATTTAATTTTGTTATTTCCAATTTTGTCTAAAAAAGAATTAAGCTATAATATGTTCTTATACTCCAAAATTTCTACAAAATCCCTGTTTTAATAAAGGGAATATAATTTTTTTTTCAAATCTTTATAGCCCTATGTTATTCCCCATTGTCCTTCCTAACCACTTCTCTCCAGCTTAATTCCTTATTGTTATTTCACTCTAGACACAATGACTTCCTTGAAATTCCACTAACAAACTGTGGGAATTCCCACTTTAGGATTGATTGATTGATTGATTGAATTTTGAAATGGAGATTGAATCTAGTAGGTTCTATCTCTTTAGATACACTTTAGGCCTTTTTTTTTTTTTTTTTTTTTTTAAGCTGGATGTGGTGGAACACACCTGTAATAAGAGTACTTGAGAGGCTGACACATGAGGATTCCAGGTTCACAGGAAGCCTTAGCAATTTACTGAGGCTCTCAACAATTCAGTGAGACACTGTTTAAAAATTTTAAAAAAAGGGCTGGGGATGTAGCTCAGAGGTAGAATGCCTTTAGGTTCAATCCCCAATATCAAAAATAAAAAAGAAAGAAAGAAAATGTAACTTATTTTTTGTTTTCAAACTTGCTGAGAGGCTTGATTCATTTTGAGGCTGTCCTTGAACCTGCTAGTCTCATATCTTAGCTTCCCAAGTACTGAGATTCTAAGTGAGTGCCTCAATGTCCAGCCTACTACTGGACTTTTGCTATAGTTGTCCATGGAAAGAACATTACTTTAGGGTATATGGTAGCCAGGGATGGTAGCACACATCTGTAATCCCAGTACTTTGGAGGCTTAGAAAGGAGGATCACAGATTCAAGATCAAGCTCAACAACATAAGTCTCTCAGCAACTCAGTGATACCATTTGGGAACACAAAAAATAAAAAGAGCTGGAGATGTAGTTCAGAGATAGAATACCCAAGAAAGTACAAGGTAATCCTCACATTGATAATAAGACATTGTTACTAATCATTCTCTGTTTTATCTCAGTTCTCTTTAACTTCCAACATATTGCAGCACCCTATTATTATGTTTATTTGTATGGATTAAAAGATATTTTTTCATAGAAAGTCTCTTTTATTTTGTATAACTTTTTATTGGTTCATTGGAGTCATACATCTTAATGGGGTAAAGATGGTGGAGGCACACATGCACACATCACTCATTTAGCCCTTCTCCTCTTCTCATCCATTCCCTCCTCCTCCCTCCTTCTCATGTTTGGCTTAGTAATTGACTTTGATATGATCGTTAATGTACATCATGAACACTAGAGAATTTTCCTCTTTTCCCCTCCCATCCCCTCAGGTTAGAATGGAAATTTGTTTTGAAAATATCTTAAAATTACTTTTCATTTCCCATCCTATACCAGTGTCTTACATAGGTTTACAAATGTCCTCAAGTTACTGTCTCAGTTTTTCAAAACATTAAAAATACTCTTCAAAATTATAATATTGTTAATGCTATAATCACAGTCACTTGGGAGGCTTTGGTAGGAAGACTAAAAGTTCAAGGTCCACCTATCAATTTAATGACAGCCTAACTCAAAATATTTTTTTTAAAAAAAAGTAGTTGAAGCCAGGGCATGGTGGTGCATGCTTGTAATCTCAGCATTTGGGGGCTGTAACACGAGGATCACAGTTTACAGACAGCCTCAGCTACTTAGTGAGGCCCTTCACAACTCAGTGAGACCCTGTTTTAAAAATAAAAAAGACTTGTCCTGGAGTGGTGGCACAGGCTTGTAATCCCCACACTTGGGAGGCAGAGACAGGAGGATCGTGCAGGTTCAAAGCCAGCCGCACTGGCCAAAGAGACCCTGTTTCCAAATAAAAATATAAAATAGATCTGGGAGTGTAGTCCGGAGATAGAAGGGTTTCCAGGAACCTCAGTACCACCAAAAATAAACAAATAAATAAATAAATTAATTAATTAAAAAGACTTAATAATAAGGCTGGGAGTGTAGCTTGGAGGTACAATGTCCCTGGGTTTCATCCCCATTACCAAACACAAATAAAAAACACAAACACACAGGAGTTGGAGATCTAGACAGTTTTTCAGCTCTTGTTGAGCCTGCAAAAAGATTTGTTTGATTACTATTATTAAATATGAAAATAGAGTCAACTATTAAAACACTTTCTACAAGTTCTACTACAAACTCCAATATCTCTCAGGTCTTTTCTTTGCAATCATGAGAAGGAGTGAAAAAAGAAAAACTCAAGATAATTATATGCAAATACATTATGTTTAATTGTTGCATAGCTTTATTATAACAAATAAAATATTCATATGTTGTTATATACACTGTCAATTGATATGTGAATAATATATTTATAACATAACCATCACATATTGATTCATGATAAAAAAATTAGTGTTCATGTGTTAGCCTAGATTTCTAATATGCAAAACACTTAAACAAAAATAATTCACAGTCCAAAGTCCCAAGTAAATACTGAAAGGCTCCATTTAAAAAGAAAAAATTATAAGCCCCTAGCAGCCAGCTAATAGTTAAAACAGCCAGCTAATAGTTAAAAAGAAAAGTATATTTTCCTGCAGCTTGCAGCTTAAGAAGTATAGGCTTAAGAATGAGAAATATGCAATAAGCCCACCCTGTTCCAGGAACCTACCTAGCATCTTATCTATACTGACCGGGTCAGCGCGCCCTGTGCCAGGAACCTGCTGACTACACCCAGTATCTTATCTAACACTTGACTACAGAATGTACTTTTTCAAATGATTCTGTAATATTTTGTAAATGCATGTAACTTGGCCCCAAACCCCCCTAACTGGTGGTCTTTTCCCTATAAATACCCTCAATTTCAGTTGCTCAGGGCCGAACTCCTCTGCTCTTAAGTGAGATACGAGTCGGCCCCAGTGCACTGGCTCCTTAATAAATCTTTACCTTTTGCTCATTGCATCAAGGAAAATAAAGTCTCTCGTGTGTTCTTGACGTCACTTATCCCGAGGCTGATTGAGGATCTCCCATCAGCGGGGGTCTTTCAATACAAGTAAGAAAAAATGAGGGAAGGGGAAACTGAAAGGAATAATATAAAAATCCATTTTGTTCTATTTTGTTTCCTATTTTCTCTCTAGCTGCCACATCTGAAAGAAACATTTGATCCTTCACTTTCTGAGTCTTGCTAATCTCACTTAGCATGATATTCTCTAGTTACATCTATTTTCTGCAAATGACCTATTTTGTTCTTCTTTATGGCTGGAACTTTGTAATTACTAGAAGATGGCATAGGACCAACTCTCCAACAGATAGGCCCTGCTAGAGATTTCCTCAGTAAGACTCCTAAAGCTCATGAAATAAAAATGAAGATCATAAATGAGATGGCATTAAATTAAAGAGCTCCAGTGCAGCAAAGAAAATAATTATGAGTCTCCATAGAGAGCTTAGAGAAACAGAGAAAATTTTTGCCAGCTATGCCTTTTATGCCTTTTGCCAGCTATGCCTATTAGAGGAATAATATCTAGAATATACAAAGAACTGAAAAGAACACTAAAAATCAAATAATGCTTTTTTGTGTAGATATTCAGAAGTGGCATTGCTGGATTATATGGTAGGTTTGTTTCCATTCTTCTGAGGATCCTCCATACTGTTTTCCAAAGAGGTTTCACTAATTTGCAATCCCATCAACAATGTATAGAGTTCCCATTTCATATCCTCTCCAACATCTGTTTGTTTGTTTTGAATGACTGTCATTCTAATTGGAATTAGGTGAACTCTCAAGGTAGTCTTGAAACGGATCTCTCTGGCTGCTAATGATGGTTAACATTTTCTTCATATATTTATTGACCATTTATTTTTTTAATTTTAATTTTATTTTATTTTCATGTGGAACATATTGAAAATGGCATACCTTCAGACTATGCTTGGTACCCTCCCCTTCTCCCCTTCCCCCCTCCCAATAATGAGTGTCCAGGTTAACTATATTTATATTTTTACACAAATTTGGATATAGCTCCTACATTAATCAACCTCAGCCTTCTTCTTCTCCTATCTTTCCATTCTAACTTTGATGAGTTTTCTCCTCCATTTTCTGGAGTCCCTCTAATATCCCTAATACTCCCTGGTTTGAGCATATTAGAGAAAACATAAGTCCCTTCTCTTTCTGTGTTTGGCTAATCTCACTTAAGATAATGTCATCATTATGTTAAGGTTTTTCCATCTTCTTGCAAATGACATGAGTTTGTTCCTTTTTTATAGCTGAGTAGAATTCCATTGTGTATATTTCCCATAATTTTGCAATCTATTCATCTGTTGATAGAGACCTAGGTTTGTTCCATCTTTTGGCTATTACAAATTGTGCTGCTATGAACATGGGCATGCATATGTTCCTGTAGTTCTCTGATTTCAAACCCTTTGGAAAGATACCCAAGACTGGTAAAGCCAGATCATATGGTGGATCCATTCCCGGTTTTCTAAGAAATCTCCACACTGATCTCCATAGTGGCTGAACTAGTTTGCACTCCCACCAACAGTGTAAAAGTGTTCCTATTTCACCACATCCTCGCCAGCATTTGTTGTTATTTAATTTCTTTATCCTTTCCACTCTGAATAGAGTTAGATGGAATACATCTCCCTGATGTCTAATGATGTTGAACATCTTTTCATGTTTCTATTTGCCATTTGTGTCTCTTCTTTTGTAAAGTGTCTATTCAGTTCAGTTGCCCATTTCTTGATTGGGTTGTTTGTTTTGCTAGTGTAGTCTTTTGCGCTCTTTGTATATTCTATCTGAGTGGTGGCTGGTAAAGATCTCCCATTTTGCCAGGTGTGGTGGCACACGCTTGTAATCCCTGCGCTTGGGAGGCTGAGACAGGAGGATCACAGAGGTTCAAATCCAGCCTCAGCTACTTAGTGAGACCCTGTTTCCAAATAAAATATTAAAAAGGTTTGGGAGTATAGCCCAGAGGTAGAAAGCCCCTGGGCTCTACCCCCAGTGCCACCAAAAAAAAAAAAAAAAAGATCTCCCATTCTGTAGGCTTTCTCTTTAGGTTCTTGATGGTTTCCTTTGATGAGAAGAAACATTTTAGTTTTATGCCATCCCATTTTTTAATTCTTGCTTTAATTTCCTGAGATTTAGAGGTCTTGTTGAGAAAGTTGCTGCCTCTGCCTATATGTTGTAGTGATGAGCCTATGTTCTCCTCTAATAACTTCACAGTCTCTGGTCTGATTTCTAAGTCTTTGATCCATCTCAAGTTGATTCCTGTGCATGGTGAGATGTAGGGGTTTAGTTCCATCTTTCTACAAATGGATAGCAAGTTCTCCCAGCACCATTTGTTGAAAAGGCTGTCTTTTCTCCAGCATACAAGTTTGGCTCCTTTGTCAAAGATCAACTGTGGATTGATCCACAAAGGTATGTGGATTATTGGCCATTTAAATTTCTTCTTTTTGAAGTGTCTATTTAATTCACTTGCCTATTTTTTGATTGAATTAGAGGTAAGTTTTTGAATACCAAACTAATGCATGGGTATCTATGTTCATAACCACAGAATTCAGAATTGCCAAACTATGGAAATAGCCAAGATGTCCATCAACAGATTAATGTATTATAAAATTATGGGATATGTACACAATGGAATTTCACTCAGGCATAAAAAACAAAATTACATAATTTGCGGGTAAATCGATGGAACTTGAGAACATTATGCAAAGTACGGTTAGGTCAGTAACAAAATGTAAAAAGTCATATGCTCTCCTTAATATTCAGAAGCTTCCTTAATATTCAGAAGCTAGTAAGGAAACTGGTCATAGGAGGGACTCTAGACAAAGAAGGAGAAATCATAGATGAGCAAAAAAGGTGACCCAACTGAGGGAGATGGGAGGGAGAAAGAAATAAAATTTAATGTACATGATGTACATTCAAAAACATATCAAAGTCAGTTACTAAGCCAAAAATTAAAAAGGGGAGGAAATGTGGTGAGAATTGGGAAGGGACTAAATGAGTGATGTGTGCATGTATGCCACTACCATCATGTACTCCATTAAGATGTATGACTACAACACACTAGTAAAAAGTCAAGCCAACAAAATGGGAGTTCGTGAAAATAACAAACAGTTCTCAAAGAGTAAGATATACATTCCTAATAAATATATAAAAATATTCAATATCACTAAATTATTTTAAATAAAGAATTATCAAATGATGTCCCAAGGATGATTTTTTTTTTTTTTTTGCAGTACTGGGGATAAAACCCAAGGTCATTCTACCTCTGAGTGACATCCCTAGCCCTACTTTTTTTATTCTTTACTTTTTGAAACAGGGTCTCACCGAGTTGAAAAGGGCCTCACTAATTAGCTGAGGCTGTCCTCAAACCACTTTCCTCCTGTTTCAGCTTTCTAAATGCTGGGATTACAAGTATGCACCACCACACATGGCTGGAATCCTTTTTTGTATGTAAAAGTTTACTGAAGTATATCCATACCCATTTTCTTACACATTGTAATTGTGACTTTTGTTTTTAACAGATGCAAGTAGATTCAACAAATACACATAGCCTTCATGCCTAAAATATTTACAATATGAACATTTACAGAACAAGTTCACTAACCCCTTCTTTATTTGATGAAATAAATGTATAGGAATTTAGATTGCAAGAGAAGTGAATTACCATGAAAATATTTTCATTAGAATAAAAAGGAGTAATTTATTATATATAAAGTAAGGCTTTGATAAAATCTCTTCATTATCAATGTTATCACATAAAATATCATGTACCTGATGAAGGGTAAGTTATTTGAACAAATGTTACACTATAATTATTAAATTATTGATTTTTTACATATTATTATTCAGAAGCAAGGGAAAGAACAGGACATAAAAGGTATTCCAGAAAAGGAGGAGAAACCTTAGATGAGTGAAGAACCTCAGACTTCACTGAGAAACATTAGAAGAGAGAGGAAAACACCTCAATGGACAGGATGTACATACACAAACTTATCAATTCCTGTGCTGAGCTTGGGAAGGAGAGAAGGGCCAGGGGATAGGGTGGGACCTGGGAGAGTACTGTGTGCATGTAAGCCTCTACCAGCCTGAACTGAATCAAGATGTATGATTACAACCCACCAATTATAAAATAAATAATATAAAGAAAGAAATGCACCCTTGCCAATATTTCTATTTTATCCTATGGAAACCCACTTTAGACTTCTGACTTCCAAAACTATATGATAATAAATATGTATTATTGTAAGCCAAGAAAAAAAACTAGGCATTTTGTCCTTAGAGCATTAAGAGAAGATAATTTCTTGAATAACCAACAATAAATATTTCTTGACTGGAGAGCAGTTCTAATTCAAAATTGTAACATGTACCTCTATTTTAATGGTATTTAAGATAGCACTTTCCCTATAAGGCTTTCTTAAAAGGCACATGTGTTGTTTCGGTTGAGCTCTTATTTTCTATGTAAATCTGTTTTCCAGGAGGTCTAATGAAGCCACTAAGGCTAACACGCCCAAAAGATGTTAAATCAGCTGAGCAATGTAAACTCTCAATAAGAACAGCTCTCATGCATATTTCATGTGAAGAAGAAAACTATGTGAGGTAATCACTTGCTCTTTCCCTGATATTTTAGGCAGCAGAAAATAAAAAGAAAAATCATAAAAGAAGGGCAACAAACAGCCCTTTGAAAGCACATCTGGTGAGGCTGTAAGAGTGCTGTGGTTGTAAAATCTTGTTTACATATTTATAAGATGAATGTTTCTTGAAATGGTACAAGCTCCAAGATTCTACTTTTTTATTATTCAGATATTCAATCTTTGCAGCCTAAACACTTTATACCTCATGAAATAAGTCAATTTTAAAACAAAACCAAAGCACCCTAGACCATTTCCAAAATAAGCTATTGATGTTTCCATGCAAACTGTGATCAATGTCAATCTTGGTAGATATGAGCTCCATAACCTCAAGTAGTGATTGATTAATGAGCACATGATTGATTCCTCTTTGAGGTTAAGAACATATTTTGGAAGGTGACAATGGCAATGATTGTACTACGTTGTGAATACAACAACAACACATATTGAATTGTATACTTTAAAATGGTCAAGATGGTGGTTTCTGTGCTCTGTCAATTATCCGCTTTCAAAATATAGTTCTATGAGTTCTTTTATGTGTTGAAACAAGATGGAAATTTGAAAGTAAGGGTAACATTATGTAGGAGAGACTTCAGTTCAGTGATAGAGGGGTTTTAGTGGTAGAAGGAGGGCATCAGAGATATAAAGAGAATATAACAGTTGAAATAATGCTACAAATGTATACAAACTTACCAATTTCAGCCTCAGAGATTTGTATTGGAAAAGAGAGAAGGAAGTTGGACCCAGAGAGAAGTTCCTAGAGAGTTGTGTGTATATATGTTTCTACCATGGTATTCCCTAGTGAGATGCATAATTACAACTCACCAAATAAAAGTATGAAATAATAAAAAAGAAATATATGAAAAAGTAAATAAATGTTCATTCTACTAAGAATTAGTAATGACTCAAGTACAGGTCAAAACATGCATGTTTTATATTGGGGTGAATATTCTCTTTTGAAATAACTAGATCAGTGCTGTGCACTTTGTAAAAACATGTTTAGCTGAATTAAGTGTCTATTTGTTTTAGTGTGTGTGTCTGTGTGTGTGTGTGTGTGTTACTGGGGATTGAGCCCAGGGCCATTCTACCTCTGAGCTATACCCTCATTCCTATACTTTACTCTTTATTTGAAAACTGGGTCTCATTAAGTTGTGGAGGTCCTCCCTAAGTAGCTGAGGCTGGCCAAGAACCTGCAATCCTTCTTTTTCAGGTTCCCAAGTACTGGGATTACAAGCATGTGCCACCAGTCCTGGCTAGTGTATCATTTGGTAAAAGCTTGATGTTCAAAATGGAGTAATATTTTATGGGAAAATATTAAGGATTGCCATGTTCCTGAATATCAGATAGGTACACTGATTTTCACTTGACTAGAAGGCTAATTACCATAAAACTTGGTGAGTTACTATTTTATAACAACTTTAGACCTGATGACTGAAAGTTATGAGTGAATGTTTGAATCCCCCAACATCTATCTGTTGAAATTTAATGCATAATGTATCCTGCAAAGCTTCATGTGCTAGAAACTTATTCCAAAATTCATATTTTTATGGTACTTGGGAATAGGGTCTTTGTGATATAACTAAGATTAGGTGAGCCATAGTATAGGAGCCCCATGATGATATCAGCAGTTTATTCACAAAAGAAACAAAGATCTGAGCCAGTATGCTTGCTTTCTCCAGCCATGAGATGTACCATCATTCATGACACATCAGAAAACCCCTCATCAGATTCTGGAAACTTGATATTGGACCTATCAGTATCTAGAACTGTACGAAATAAATTTATCTTTTTAATAATTTATCAAAACTTTAGTAATATACTATAGAAATACAAATGGACTTAGAGAATATTTGGAGGTTAAGCCTCTGTGAGATAATTAGGCCAGAAGAGTGGAATCCTCAGGTATGTTATTAGTTCCCTTATAAGAAAAAGACCAGAGACATTGCGTGCCATTTTTATGTTATGTGATGCCAGAACAAAAATTCAGTAGCCTGCAATCCACAGAATGTACTTACCAGAATCCAACTATGCTGCTGCTCAGATCTCAGACTCTTATCATGCACAAATGTGAAACAAAATATCTATTGTTTAAGCCACCTAAGCCACCTATGGTATTTTGTGCTTTCAGCATGAATCAAAACAAGACACAATTTCTCTTAACAAGATAGTTAATTTTACAAGAAAGTGTTCATAATAATGACTAAAACCATTTTTTTGTCTGGCTACCATGCCAATAAATTTTTTTTAAATATACTAGAAACCTAGAATACATAAAATTTAAATAACATATAACTTTTTTAGTAACCTGTTGTCTGACTTTGAAAGGTACAACCTATATAAGTTTTTCTTCTATTATTATTATTTTTGAAAGCTACAATGGAATTGGTTAGAGAAACACCACTTTGTACAAACTCAGTTTGGTGTGAAGATACTGAAGAATCTCAAGGTGTAAATGAATAGTGAAAAGTGCCAAGTGCACACAGTAGACTGGACTCAATGGTCTTGATATAAAATTTCTTTTGAGTAAGAAAAAAGGGCAAAAGAGCTGAAGAATAGAAAGAACGATTTTTTAGCCTTTTATCACATTTATTACATGATCAATCAAGAAAATATCCTTCCTTCAAAAGGTCAGAGTTTGTCAGGGAGGTCAGGTTATCTGGTTCTGCAGCAGTTTTTTTTTAGATATCCACTTGTATTAGCTTTCTATTTGCCACTGAAAGTCACTATAAATGTAGTGGCTGAAATCAACACAAACATATTATCATGTTTTTCTGGAGGTCAGGTGTCTGCAAGGGTCTGGTGAGGCTGCACGAAGCTGGATGCTTTTAGTGAGAATCCATTTACATGTCTTTTCTGACTCCTAGAGGCCACACATTTCCTTCGCTTTTATTTTCACATCATTCAAGCCTGAGCTTCCTTGATCACACATCCTTAGCTGACTCTGACCACAAATCCTGTCTTTTATATGTATTATACTGTATGATTAAATTTAACCTGACTGGTGGAGAATAATCTCCCCATTTAAAGATCTGTAATGTGTTTTTATATAAAAGGTGCAACATTTGTAGTTTTCAGTGATCAGGACATGACATCTTTGTGGGAGGCATTATTCTGTCCACTGTAATCATTATTATGTTTTCTTCATTTACTGGTACCAACTTCCTTTTTATTCCCAATCCATTTAATGAAATCATGATTTCCTACATAGTAAATCACAGTAAGATGGTTCTTTCTCTTCTACTCTTTCTCAGCAATAGTCAAGAACATGAAATGCCGTAAGATATATATAGTAGTGCTTATATTGATTAGGATATCATACTTTATCTGAAATTCCAAAACTTTAGTGTTATAATATACTCTGAATTTATTTCTTGCTAATACAACAATTTCTACAAATGTCAGTAAGACATTGTTCTTTGTACAGTGACAGTTAGTTGCTATTGAAAACTTGTGCTCTTCCATTCATAAAAAAGTATTAGCGATCCTTGCCAATTTTAAGGAATCTTTTCATAGTCTCTGAAACAAAGTGGCATTTTTACTTTTTTAATATTTGACTGACCAGAACTAATCACAATTCTCTGATTATTTTCAAAGAAACTCCAAAATGTATTCCAACACAGAAAAGGAAATGATAACTGATTATTAGAACATTCATTAGTGTGTAATATTTGTTGAATATTGGATGTGATGACCAGTAGAGTAGATGATAGTTATGTCATGAAAAGTTCTTCTTTTCCAAACAATCAAATCTTGAACATATAAAGTTGATAACTTCATTCTTAATGTTTTAGGGGAATATATGATATTTTTAATATATCACATGGTTTGTGTTAAAAATGTAATGCATTTTTGAGCCTTACTCCATAATTTATTGATGTCTGATTCAGTATAAAACCATAGAACATTTTATTCAAACTCTCATACAACACAATATACTTAGCCTACCTTTCATATGAGTGCTTGGTCTAAAATGCATAGCTATAGAGTGAAAAAGAAAGATAAGCAATTCATTAATATAGACAATGAATTTCAAGTCTAGATAATTTAGGACTTGGAGTTCGAAAGTGGTACATAAATCTTTTCTAGAATGAGATTCATCTGTTTAAATTCACCACCAGAGATGCAATTTAATTTATGTTTGATCCATCTGTATAGATAATAGCCTGTAGGCATCCCGTCATTAAATCCTACTGATCCTTCTTTATGTGTGGACTTGTATATTTCTTTTCTCTAATAGTCTTTAATAAAAGCTCATAAAGTCCACATTAATTTTTCCTTCCCTCTTTGATGCAGATATTCTTTTACTTTTTCCAAAGTAGAAAGCTGAATACATCTAACAGCTATAATGTATTTTAATTATTATATTTATGTTAAAACTGATTTGATTATGAAAATCATTACTAATGCAATTTATCTCTATTTTTAAATGCTGTATCTTTTAGGAAATCATTTCTAAAAACATTTAAAACTAATAATCAAATAACTGACCTGAAAACTTTTTTTTAACCATCCAAAACAAGTATGCAGTATTTTATTCTACAAAACAGCAGAAAATTTCAAAGAAATGCAATAGATAAATGCGTTATGGATATCAATGAAACATGATAAATTTAAATAATTGAACTTATTTTCCCTTTTCACTATGTAAGAAATAATGATAAGTTGATTAAAGCAGTCATAGATCAGAAATTTCAGCATGTCTAGCAGCAGCACAGATATGTTGTGTTATGGACTCTTGATTCTTCAATCTCTTCCCAAGCATATCACTTGAATTTCTCTTTTGTGAAAGTAATTGAAGCAAACCACACCTTTATAGTACATTTTATCATTGGAAAGAAAATGCAGAGCACTTTTTCAAGTATTTGAATTGATATTTTAAAAGAAATCCATAACAGTGACATATTAGATACTAATCAGTAAATATAATTCATTTTTCTCCACATTCTCAAATATTATAGCAAAAGAATGTTTAAACTCTAAAACTTTATTTATCTAGTCTTGAAACAAATTGCTATAATCAGAAGTTTATATACATTATGTACATTCACAAACATATCAAAGTAAATCACTAAGCCAAACATGAGAAATTGGGAGGAAGAGGGAATAGGGTGGGAATTGGGTAAGGGCTAATTGGGTGATGTGTGCATGTGTGCCTCCACCATCTTGTACCCTACTAAGATGTATGACTACAATGCACCAGTAAAAAATTAAAAAAAAAACATGTATGACAATGCACCAATAAAATAATTTTAAAAGTAAAATATTTCATTTTAACTCTTTAAAATTAAAATTGGTATTGATTATATCATCACTAAGCAAGAGATGCTAAAACTAGGTGTTAATCTGGATTTTATGGAGATAAACAAAATGCTCAACATCAAATTATTTTTTTCTTCATTTTCTTTTTCTTTCTTTCTTTCTTTCTTTCTTTCTTTCTTTCTTTCTTTCTTTTTTCTTTCTTTCTTCTTTTTTTATGGTACTGGGGTTCCTGGAAACCCTTCTACCTCCGAGCTACACTCCCAGACCCATTTTATATTTTTTAATTGGAAACAGGGTCTTTTAAGCCAGCAAGACTGTCTTCGAACCTGCACGATCCTCCTGTCTCCACCTCCCAAGCACGGGGATTACAAGCGTGCACCACCACTCCCGGCCCAATATCAAAATTTTAATACCTGCTAAGTATGATGACAGTTATTCAAATCAAGTTTAAAAAATATTCATAACCAAGAAGTCCCATGAAAGGGGGAAAACTTTAATAAGTCATACTATGTAATATTTATACTGTCAAGCTTACAGCATTTTTTCCCGACAGGTACAAATATCTCCATTACACTCCCTATTGTCTTGAATATGAGCATTTGATATCCACTAGTTCTAAAGAATCTCTTTTTCTGTCTTCATAGCTCCATCATCTTTGTAGTGTGGTGGGGGGCACATGTGTGTACTCTAGAGATTGAACCCAGGGGTGTCCTAGCTCTGAGCCACACCTCCAGCCTTATTTTATTTTTTATTTTGAAACAAGGTCTCACTAAGTTATAAAGGGGCTCACTAAATTCCCAAGACTGGTCATGAATGTGTGAACCTCCTATCTCAGCCTTCTAAGTACTGGGATTACAGACATTTGCCACCACGCCCAGATTTTGTCATCATTTTAATTTAGTATTGCAAGGAGATTAAAGAAAGAGGGAAGAAAGCCCGGCGCGGTGGCACACTCTTGTAATCTCAGCATTTGGGAGGCTGAGACCTGAGGATCACAGTTCGCTGACAGCCTCAGCTACTTAGTGAGGCACTCCATAACTTAGTGAGACCCTGTTTCAAAATAAAGAATAATATAGCCGAGTGTGGTGTCGCACGTTTGTAATCCCCGCGCTTGGGAGGCAAAGACAGGAGGATCGCACAGGTTTGAAGCCAGCCTCAGCTACTTAGTGAGGCTTTCAGCAACTTAGTGAGAACCTCTTTCCAAATATAATATAAGATAGGTCTGGGAGTATAGCCCAGAGGTAGAAAGCCTCTGGGTTCCACCCCCAGTACCACCAAGTAAAAAAGAAAGAGAGAAGAAGAAGAAGAAGAAGAAGAAGAAGAAGAAGAAGAAGAAGAAGAAGAAGAAGAAGAAGAAGAAGAAGAAGAAGAAGAAGAAGAAGAAATGAAGGAAGGAAGGAAGGAAGGAAGGAAGAAAGAAAGAAAGAAAGAAAGAAAGAAAGAAAGAAAGAAAGAAAGAAACAACAGGGCAGGGGGTATAGCTTGAAGGTAGAATGCCCCTGGGTTTCATCCCCAGACCAGTAAAAGAAAAAAATAAGAGGGAAGAAGAAGAAATGCCAGAGATACCCTTTGATCCTTTTTCAAATACTAGAGAGTACCAGCTTAGTTATCAGTGCTTTTCCAAGGGAAATTATCCACAAAGAGAAGTTATCCAAAAAAGAAAAATATCAGAAAGCAATTGCTTTTGTATAGTAGCTTTATAATTTTGATATTTCTTTTTTCTAGTTAACATTCCCTATAGAAGTAACATACTTTTGTGTAAACACACAAACACACACACACACACTCACAATGACCAAACAAAATTAGTTGAAATAAATTTCTGAAAAATATAATAAAATTTGTAACAAGGTATAACATTTATGGAAGTCTAATTATTTTGTGTGACAATTTCTCAAATTTTAATTTCTGGAGTTCACAGTTACTCAAAAAGGTAATGCTATGGTTTTGATTTGAAATATCTACTAGAAAGATCATGTGTTAAGAGTTCACTTCTTGATTCATTCTCTCTCTCTCTCTCACACTCTCTCTCTCTCTCTCTCTCTCTCTCTCTCTCTCTCTCTCTCTCTCTCTCTCTCTTTCGTGCATGTGCACACAAGCTCTTGCTCTCTGCTTTGCTGTTGCGAGCTGAGTGGTTGGCCCATGCCATGCCCAACCTCCATGACATTTCTTCCTTGGAGCCAAAACATGGACTAAACCTCTGAAAACATGAGCACTGTAAATTTTTTCTTCTCTAAATTGTTCATTTAAGGTATTTCAAAGCAGCATAAAAGCTGAGTAATAGCACAGGCAATAATAGTCCGAACACTAAGGTTCAGATAGTAGCATCAGAAATAACCTTATGCAGGGAATGAAGGAGTTAATTATTCATAGAGCACACAATCATCACCATCACCATCATCATCATCATCATCATCATCATCAACAACAACAAACTAAAAGATGGCTAGTATTTTATTATCACTATATAGTGTGGAATCTAAATAATATAAGAAAATAAAGTCTTCCTGATAAAGCAAACTTCTTCCTGACACTGAACTCATTCTTTATATATACCTTCTTATAAATGAATAAATAAATAGTAACTCAGAATGTTTAAATGACATATCTAAAGACCCATATAAACTGGGAGTGGTGGCGCACGCTTGTAATCCCCGCACTTGGGAGGCAGAGACAGGAGGATCGTGCAGGTTTGAAGCCAGCTGCGCTGGCTTAAGAGACCCTGTTTTCAAAAATAAAATAGGTCTGGGACTGTAGCCCGGAGATAGAAGGGCTTCCAGAAACCCCAGTACCACCAATAAATAAATAAATAAATACCCATATAAAATTTGTATTATAATTTATATTATAAATGATGTTGCATCATGTAGAATTCTGATAATTTAAAGGATTTCAGCCAATTTTACAAATTATTTTTAGATTTTTCTATTAAAATATTTCTACTTATTGATTTTCTGTCATCATCATCAATATCATCATCATCATCATCATCATCATCATCCTAAGATGATTTGTATTTTATTATCACTATACATTGTGGTATCTAAATAATATAAGAATAAAAAAGCCTTCCTGAAAAAGCAAACGTCTCCCTGATACTGAACTCATTTTTATATACACCTTCTTATAAATGAATAAATAAATAGTAATTCAGAAAGTTTGAATGACCTATCTAAAGACACATATGAAATTTATATTATAATTTATATTATAATTTATATTATAAATATTATATATTATAAATTACTTGTTTTCTATGTAATCTTTTGTATTTTAACTAATACATAACAAATACAAATATGGATTAGATACCATGCAGTTTTCTAATAAATGTACATATTGTATAATATTCAAGTTATAACAAACCTATTAAATCAAATGTTTATCATTTTTTATGAAAAGACTCAATGTTCTTTCTTTTAGCTTTAAAAACAGTACCTTATTATAATCTATAATCAACCTACTGTGCAGTGGAACACCAGAGTTTCTTTCTCCTATCTAACCATAATTAGAACCTGTAAATCAAGTTCAATAGCATTTGTAATTATCAGAAGAGGTGTTTAGTGTTATCTTCTAAACACTTATATCACGTCAAAAATTAAGAGGAGCTGGGCATGGTAGTACATGCTTGTAATCCCAGCATTTGGTAGGCTGAGACAGGAAGATCGTGGTTTGCAGACAGCCTCAGTTACTTAGTGAGGTCCATTGCAAGCAATTCAGTGAGACACTCTTTTGTTTGTTTGTTTGTTTGTTTGTTTGTTTATTGGTGGTACTGGGGGTGGAACCCAGAGGCTTTCTACCTCTGGGCTATACTCCCAGACCCATTTTATATTTTATTTGGAAACAGGGTCTCACTAAGTCGCTGAGAGCCTCACGAAGTAGCAGAGGCTGGCTTCGATTCCGTGCGATCCTCCTGTCTCAGCCTCCCAAGCGGGGGGGTGGGTGGGGGGGGTGGGGGGGTGGGGATTACAAGCGTGCACCACCACGCCTGGCTTGAGACACTGTTTTAAAATAAAAAAATAAAAAAATAGAGCTGAGGGTGTAAAATGCCTCTGGGTTCCATCCACAGTACTGCAAAAAAAAAAAAAAAAAATTAAGAGGAAAGAGGAATAGACATGCAACTTTTGACTAGAGAGCAGTGAGTCAATTGGAAACAAACTATGAGGAAAGGCTTCTCAATTACAAAAGAGAAATGCAAAGATTATATCAAACTACATCCTTTTTCTCCAGATGTTTCTGCATCTATGCTTGGAACAACTGAGGCTAACTTATATCTATAGGGGAGCCAGCCAGAGGGAGAATGCATTCATTCATTTGACAGTTGCTATTGTGTACCAAGAAATCATTTTTATCCAAGATATACCCAAAAGACAAAAAAAAAGAAAGTTCTGGCCTACTGGATCTTACCTAAAAATATATATAATATGGTAAATAAGTTTCAAATGTTTAGAAAGAGAATTAAATATTGAGAGGGAGAAAATGTCAGCAAAGGTAGGGGCTTTGATTTAGGCAGGGTTGCTAGTAAATAACCTTTAGAGAATGTAAAATAAAAAACAAGTGTTAAAGTTTGCTATGGTGCTATATAAAAGAAAAAAATAAAGAAAGAAAAGAATTTCCAAGTCTTTGATTCATCTTGAATTGACCCTTGTGCAAAGTAAGAAAGTGTTGTTTATTTCCATTTTTCTGCATATGTTTAACCAGTTGTGCTAACATAATTTGTTAAAGAGTCTATTTTTCCCCAGAGTGTACTTTTGGCTCCGCTGTCAAAAATCAATAGGATATATGTGTGCAGATCTGTTTCTGAGCCTTCTATTCTGGTCCATTTGTCGAATAATCTGTTTTTGTGCTGGTACCATGCTGTTTTTATTACTATGGATTTGTAGTATAGTTTAAAGTCAAATACTATGATTCCTCCTGCATAATTTTTGTTGCTGAGAACTACTTTGGCTATTCTTGGGTTTTGTTGTTCCAAATGAATTTAAGGACTGTTTTTCTTTTTAATGTGAGATATGACTTTGGTAATTTAATGGGAATTGCATTGAATCTTTTACAATGCAACAAACAAAAAATATTTTAAAATGTAAATAAATAAATAAATAAATAAATATGCAAACCCCCCAAATCTAAAAATTCTCTGGCACCATATAATACTCTATATAGCCAAAGCAACACTGAGAGAAAAAAGGAAAATATCAGTTGTGAATCTTAATGTAGGATACAGAATATGTTGAAATGCTCAAGTAAGAAGGAAAAAATTACATGGTGGAAATAGAGTGAGCTGTACATTGACCTTTTTAAAAATTATGACTATATCCCTAAAGAGATAAAAAACTGCTTAGAGTTTGAACCAAAGAATAGATATATTCCTGCTTGTTTTTAACATGATTATTTTGTGCTTTATATTAAAGATGGAGATCTAGATTTTAGGAATGCGTATTACTCTACATATGGCAATTAAGCTTGCATAAGAACAAGTGAACTCATATATAAAGATAGAGGACTAATGTCTAGAATAATATACAGAGAACTCAATATACTCAGCACTAAGGAAACAACCCAATCATAAAAGGCAAGTGAATTAAATAGACACTTTATGAAGGAAGAAATTTAAGTGGCCAATAAACTGATCAAATAAACTTTTTCTCTAAGTTTTTTGGTCAGTTTTTTTAGGTTATAACAATGAAAATATTGACTGAGACACTGGGGATTAAATCCAGGGTAACTCAAACCACTGAGCTACACAGCTACACGTGGTTATTTTGTTTTATTTATTTTTTTGTTTTGACAGTTTTGTCTCAAGATAAAGCAGAGTCTTGCTAAATGATCCAGGCTGACCTTGAATTTACAATATTCCTGCTTTAGACTCTAGTATTAATGGCATGAGAGATATATGCCATAGTCCCTTGCTATCCTTGGTTCTTCTTATTTTTCGAGTGTGTGAAGTATGTGTATGTGGGCAGATACTGGAGTTTGAACCTGAAGGCATTCTACTTCTGAGATATACCTCCAGTCCTTTTTAAAAATATTTTTTAGCAGGATATGGTGGTTCATGTATATAATTCCAGTACTTGAGAGGCTGAAACAGAATTGTATTTTCAGGGCCAGCATCAGAAATTTAGTGGAGTCCTCAGAAATAAAATAGGGCAGGGGAAGTAGCTCAGAAGTAGAATGCTTCTGGGTTCAATACCCAATACCACACATCAAAAATAAAAACAAAAACAAACCCTTTTTCTGTTAAAACAAATTCTAAGTGGCTGAGGCTGGTCTCAAAACTGAATATCCTCTTCCTGGCCTATATGTACTGAGTATTGGAATTACAGATGTGACCAAATGTGACCTGTTTATTTTTTATTCTTAATGACATCTTTGAGTGAACAAATCCATCTTCTTTGTAAAATATTTAAACTCTGAATTTCTTTTATAAACCAGAAAAAAATTATACTTTTTGAGAAAGATTCAAAAGTGTTTTTTTTTTATTACTTGCATTCAAAAAGGTCATTAAAGAAATTGTCTTTAAAAAGATAGCATAGGCCGGGCGTGGTGGCACACTCTTGTAATCCCCAGATTACATTAAGGTGGAAACAGGGGAATCACGCTGGTTCAAAGCCAGCCTTGCTGGCTTAAGAGACCCTGTTTCCAAATAAAAAAATACATAGAAATAATAGGTCTGGAAGTGTAGCCAGGATTTGGAAGGGTTTCAAGGAACCCCAGTGCCACCAAAAAAAAAAAAAAAAAAAAAAAAGAAAAGAAAGAAAGAAAAAAGAAAAAAAAAACACTAGCATAAGTAAACATAACATAATCTGGGATTAGATAATGCAAAATAAATATGTAAAGTTATGTATGAAATGAAGCAAACTATAAGTCTAAAATTGAAGAAGATAAAGCTAAATGTTCATTATTGCTGTTAGATAAATGCAAAAACTCATACTAAGCAGTCACATTTTCAATAACTGGTGTAATACATGTTATCAATTGATTTAGTATGTAATATAAATTAAAGAAGTATTGTGTGTATTTGTGTCATTATAATAATTAAATCTTAGGTATTATCCCAAATCAGAAGTACATAAAAAGAAATCAGAATATTAAAAGCACTAGAAATAAAAATTAATAATAAGTAATACTTTCAATAATTATTATATTTATATGTGTACAGATGTCATTTTTATAAAGTATAAGACATATATACATGCACTAATTCAACTAACAGAATTTAAAGATTATTTTAACTTTTATCATAAAGCAGTAAGAAGAAGGAAAACAAGGTCAACATTATGTCAATGATATTAGAAATTATTAAGAAAAATCATAAAAATGGAACACTCTATGAAACCAAGAAACCAAAATACAAAACATACGTAGGTTTTATGCACTACATGTAATTTCTTCTTCTCCTTCTTCTTATTCTTCTTCTCCTTCTCCACCTTCATCATCTTAAGCATTCTCAGCTCATTTCCCATTATTTGTTGAGCCCTATGAATTATTACTTTCTCTCAGATCTTTATAGATTCACGATTATTATTTGCATTCTTTTAAAAATATGTTTTTTGTGCATTGTAATTATAAATCATAGTGAAATTCAGAGTGATAAAAACATATGCACACAGCATTTGGTGTGTTTCACTTCACATCCCACCCCACCTTTTTCCCTCACCATTCATGCTATTGAGATCTGAATTGACAACTTCATGTATGTACACTGCATTATTGGAACTGTTTTCTTCACAGATTCACTTTATAGGTCCCATCTGTCAGTTTCAGTATCACCTTCTGAAGGATTTGTTCTCTCTAGCACTAACAAATGCTGCCCCTCCTGCAGACATTCAGTACTTAATTAGCTGAATTTACTTATTCCGTAAATTCATCAGTACATGAATTTATCTTATTCAATTGCCACTCATCACATCTAGAATGAAATCTCCATGAGTTCACAGAGTTCACACCTGTATTTTCAGCACTTAGAACAATATATAGCAAATAGAAACTCTTCAATAAACATAAAAAAGGAAGGAAGGAAGAAAAGAAAGAAAGAAGGAAGAAAAGAAAGAAAAGTTGCTGATAAGGCTAATCTATTGTACCGTGTAAATAATTTCAAATTGACCTAGAATTCCACAATCAACTTAAATGTCTTTAAAATATACTGAGAAAAGACATTTGAGAGAATAGTAGATAAGCTCACATTATTCAAAATGTTTAATACTTATAAGAAAATTAGATTGTTAATCCCTAAAACTTACTCCATAAATCAATGTTCATAAAATTCTATTGAGAAAAATTTATATTTTGTTTTAACATTCACTTTATGGTTAACAAAACAAAGATTATTTTTTTCTCGGAAACCTGTGATATTTTAAAATCTATTAACTAAGTCTAGTTAACCTTTGGGCATTTTCCATTGCCTCAGGAATGCACAATATCTTTTCTTCTGCTTAACTTCTTAACAATAATGCCAAAAACTAGCCTTCCATATTTTTTACATTTGTCACTATATTTTGTTCATTTATAAACACTTTTTTGTATTATACTTTAGCTTATTTTGTATATCAGGTCCTCAGCAAAATTCCTAAAACAATTTCTTTATTGTGAAATTATCTGTTAAATAATCACAACTGTACCAGACACCATGGTAATGCATGCTTGTAATCCCAGGATTAAGGAGGCTGATACAGGAGCATTGCAGTTCTTGGACAGCCTCAGCTACTTAGTGAGGCCCTTTGCAACTCAGTGAGATCCTGTTTGAAACTAAAGAATAAGAATACATAAAATCATTTTGGCAGTTTAACAACTCTAGATAGATAATTATTAATGGTTGAAGGTTTAAAAAACAATGGGTGGCTGTAGAATAAAGAAGTAGAGAATTATATGAAATCTTAAAAAAAAAATAGGGCTGGGGTGTAGATCAGAAGCAGAATGGCCCTGGGTTCCACACCCAGTACAGAAAAAATAAATCACAACTGTATCTGTCGATGCTTGAAAATTATTCAAATTCAGAAAGGTTTTCTAATTAAAATTTTCACAGTTCAAAATTTGGACCCTCTATGCTCCTGATGTTTATTCACCAGAAGATACATAAGATTGGTTTATGGTGAAGTACTATGAAAAAGAAGTTATAGGGAACTCAAAATATGGTTTCATTCTAGGTCTCTGTATATCATATTAAGATAGGGCTGGTGATGTAGCTCAGAGGTAGATGCTTCTGGGTTCCATCTCTAGTACCACACACACAAAAAAACCCTGCCATTTTATTAGATATTTTTATGTTTCCTGCCCATATTAATTAATCCAAAATTGAATTTCACTTACTTTCTAAATTATATTTTTAAGATTATTCTTAATAGTTATAGCAATCAAAATTTAAATTAAATAAGATCTTTTAATTTTACTTTGGAATATAATATAAGCTACAGAAACTAAGACTTAAATATGATAGGTTGAAGTAAAATTTAAAGAAAATGTTTTATGAGAAGCTTTATAAAGAAAAAAATACTTATCTCCTAAAAGAATAAAAGACCAACCCACAGTTAGTTATTACAATCATAAAACTCAGCATATTTAGATGCTTCCAAAAGTTCTGAACTGTCTAAAATTTGAGACCAGTGATTAAGACACTTGCTATTGCAGCCAGTCTTTTTACTATAAATATTGATGTTTCACAAAGATCTCTTATTTTTAGATATTCAAATTAATCTAAATATTTAAATAAGTCAGATTCCCAGACCTAAAAATGATTGAATAGCTTTTTAGCAAGCAATTGACCTCAGAGAACAAGTAGAAAAGCTGAAAAGTAAATGAAAATAAGTTTAGCAATGAGGTTTCGACTCAGGCTCTGGTGCAGGGTGCTTCAGGGGTAAGGGAGGCCCTTGGAAGGCCTGCCAGTGCTATGTGCATTGTGTTCATCCTTGGGACATTAGAAAACACCCCGGGTTTTAGCTGTACCCCCACAATGTCTTCATTGTATTTTCATTAAAATTTAGCTTGAAATATTTTCTAATTTTTGAGACATCTTTTTTTGATGCATGAGCTATTTGAAAGTGTGCTGTTGTATCTCTAGATAGTTTAGATGGATGAATAGATAAATGTTGTTATGGTTTTAATTCTAATTCAATATCTATCTACTCTAAGTTCATGTTTTGAATAATTAAATGATTTTAAACATACTTAGTCTTAGTATTGCTTTATGACCCAGCATTTGACTGCCATGCTAAATGTGCCATGTAATTTTGAAAAGAATATGTATTCTTTAGCTGTGTTTTCAAGTTCCTACTAAGTCAAAATGGTTGATAGCAATATTCAGAAAGTCTAAAACAACATGTTTTTCTCTAGATGTCTTATCAATTGCCAAGAGATGCTTTCAAACTTAATGATGATATTCTCATCTTTCTTATATTTATATACCTAACATTGATAAATTGATGCCAAAGATTGAACCCAGGGTGAGTATAACTTTCAGTTAAACCACCAGTCCTTTTTATTATTTTTTTGAAACTGGGTCTCACTATATTTCTAAGGGTCTTATTAAGTTTCTGAGGCTGGTCAAGATACTGAAATCCTCTGTCTCAACCTCCCAAGTACAGTAATTACAGGTGAATGTAACTGCACTTGGCTTCTGATATTTATTTATGTAATAAGATTAGTTGGTATAGGTTAAAGGGAGAAAGCAAATGATACAGAGAAATAGCCAAATTGACCAACACAATAGTTTCCTTGCCTCAATCTCCAGAAGCAGAAGAGATACCAAAAGTCTATAGATATTACTCATCTTATGTAAAATGCCTAGAAGTAATAATCGCTGCAGATTAAAAATAATACTTTAAAATAGTGATACCTTAGGATATATATTTTGTGATAACATTTTAGGAAAGTTTTAGTTTCATATTTTATAGAGTTTTGGTGTTGTTTCTTTACTTTTTTTACTCAGTACTGGGGATTGAACCCAACATCTCAAATTCCCTAGATAAGCATCCTACCTCTGAGTGACATCCCTGACCCTTATTCTTTTACTGCTTTTTGTTATAGGGTTTCCTAGAATTGCTCAGGCTGGCCTTGAACTTTTAATATTCCTGCATTAGCCTTAGCAACCATAGGAATCATTGCACTCAGCTTGTTCTGCTTTTTTTGAGGGAGAAAAAAATGTGTGAAGGAAAATAAAGAAGTTGACTATTTAATTCTGTATATTGGTTCAAGGTTTTGGAGACTCTCCTTTGGTGTTATTTAAGTTATGACAAATTAAACTACATTAATACATTTATCTTTTACTTTAAGAAAATCAAGCATCTTAGTTTAGCACTTTTTACTATGATTTCTTAAAGTTTTCAGAATTAAGAAAATAAGTATTTTGTAAGTATGTTACTAAGATTTATTTGAACTAATTAATGAAGAAAGTAGTAATGTGAGAAAGCTCATTCAAAGAGAATTTAAGAAACTGAATGTACATAGCAGCTAGAAGGATTCTGAAAGAGAGTTGCTAGTATAGACACTAAAAAAAATTTTTTCCTTTATGTTGAGATTTTATCTTAACTACCTATTTAAATACTAATGCTGTCCTGGATAATTTTTTTTCTTTTCAGTGCTAGGGATCACACCCAGGAATACTCTATCATTGAGATACATAATGCATTCCTAGCCTTTTTTATTTATTTTGACACAGGATCTCATAAGTTGTTGAGACTATCCTCAAACTTGCAATCTTCCTGTCTCAGTCTCCTGATAAATGGAGATTACAGGTCTGTACCAGCAGGTCTGGTTAGAATTTTAAAATTCGTATCCATATATAAGTTTATTATTTTAAGCAACAATTTTTTTATCTCATGAAGCTGAGCGTTATAAAGATCTAGTATTTCCTAGTCTTAAATGTAAATTTATTTATGGAGATAAAAATGCAGATTCAGAACTATCTATTTGAACCCAGTTTAGCTTATCCCCACTTTGCAGCCAGTATTCAAAACATCATTATTAAGAACCAGTCAAACATATGCCTACCCCTTTCCATCAGCCCTGCTCAGAGAATTGACTTTGACCATAGGGATGTCTTCAAGCCTCCCTCCTTACAGCCTGTTTGAACTGTTGCCTGTTGTTCATCTGCAATGAGCACAAGTGTGCTTTCATCTCTCTTCTTCATGATGCTTCAGTAATCAGAAGCAACATGATGATGGCGTGGGTCAAGCTTGTTTCTACTGAGGGTTGTCTCCAGAGCACAGTGTATTGGTTGCTGAGAAGCAAGAGACATGCAGATCTTTTCTGATCACTGAGGATGCTGTACAGTACTGCCTTCTTGGTCTTCAGAACTTTGGTTTGGCTGATGCTTATAGAAGGACAGGAGATTCTCCTTCATTTTTGGCACCTGTTCTGTCAAATGAATCCTGATCTTTGGATAAAAATAAAAATATTTTTCAAACACTTTCACACAGCCAAAAGCATAAGAAAATTTAATATGATAAAATAATTAAAACTCAAAGAAATTGTACTTTGATGTAAAAAATCTGTAATGTTAAAGCATCATATCTTAGGAATTCTCTGTACCAGTGGTAGAGTTAATAATATCAAATAAAATAAAAAATAATGAATATCAAGAGAGAGAAAATAATATACAGCACCAGTTAGCAGGTCTTAGAGCCTCAAGAGCAGAGCTGGGAGGTACCAGCAGATCCTATCAGCAAAGCCAATATTTTGCAAAGGCAATTTTTTCTGGCATCTTGGCACTGGAAAGTCTGGTAAGCAGGTTGGTTTATTAAATGAGGAAGACATAAAAAACAAAGTAACAGCCAGGTGTGGTTGTGCACTCTTGTGATCCCAGCATTTGAGAGGCTGAGACCAAAGGATGAAGGTTCAGGGACAGCCTCAGCTATTACTTAGTGAGACCCTTTGCAACTCAGTGAGACCCTGTTTTAAAATAAAAAATAAAAAATAGGGCTGGGGATATAGTTCAGAGGTAGAATGCCCCTGGTTTCTATCCCCAGTACTACACACACACACACACACACACAAAGTAACAAATGAAAGTAGGGTCAGCAAAGCAATCAGTATATCAGGTTAGCAAAATACCATCTTTCACCGGATGTGGTGGTGCATGCTTATAATCCCAGCATTTGTGAAGCTGAGACAGGAAGATTGCAGTTTGCAGATAGCCCCGGATGCTTAGTAAGTCCCTTTGCAACTCAGTGAGACCCTTTTTCAAAAATAAAGAATAAAACATAGGACTTGTAGTGTAGCTCAGCTCAGAGGTTGAATGCTCCTGGGTTCCATTCCCAGTACTGCAAAAAAATAGTAACCTTTTCATATAAGGGAAACAAGCTAAAAATGCAAAAAAGAGAAGATTAAAGGAAGGGAGAGAGCAGTTAAGCTTAACAGTGAAATCTATATACACTATAGCACCATATTGGAAAGGGACTTCTCAAATTTCTTAATAGCAAAAATTCAGAACTTAGACTATTAAATTTATATAACCATTTACTGGAAGAAGTTATTCCTGGAAACTCTTTGACAGACTCCAGTGATAAAAAGCAATATTATCTATATTGAAAAGGTTAATTGAGTTAAATCATGGAGCTGTGAATACTGAATACTTTTCATTCACAGGTACATTTTGCTTTTCCCTATTTTATTGGTGCATTGCACTTTTATATCATAGTAAAACTCCAAATGCATGAACATACCTCTGTATATCACGTGATCTCTCATCCTTTTCTTTCATGTTAGTGATAAACTTATATATAGACATATACTGTTGAACCATTTTCTTCCTCAAACTTCTTCTCCCTCTCCCCACAACCCTCATTCAATCCCCTTCCACTTTCTACTGGAATCTCTCATTTATCTAAAGTCTTGTTTGTTTTCTATTTTCTCTCTAGCTTCTACATATGAGAGCAAACATACTGCCTTTGACTTTTTAAGACTGGAAGATCTTAGCATAATACCAAGTCCCATTCATTTTTCTGAAATTTACATATTTTTCTTAGTGATTGAATAAAACTCCATTGTATGTATATACCAAATAAATAATCTTCCATAAACACAATTTGTGCTTTTTAATGTGCCCTACTTAGAATGAACTCTTATTTATTGGAGTCCTAGTGCAGGAAATAAACTTTTGTTAACAGTATTATCTGTGTTTCCTCATGAACATGCTTTGTAATACACATTAAACTGTCGCAATGTATTATATAATACAGAAGATCATTTACTATGTAAAAATGTGCAAAAATAGTAAAGCATTTCTATCTCTTTTTTTTAAAAAAGGCTGGTAACAAATATTATTATTCAACTTTATTTTGGACTGTTTTGGGCTTGATTCCAACTACTGAAAGGCATAGTATTTTTCAAAATTATCTTCTCCTTTTCACTTATATTCTTATGAGAGTAATCTTCCTACTTATCTTTTTACAATAAGTATTTCATATCTGAAAAAGTAAACCACATTTGATAAGAGTGTTTATTATTAGAAACTGCACAAATAAGGTATTAACTGAGTTATCACAGTCATTGGCAGCCTGTCTGATGATAGCACCTGTAATATTTTTCCCTGAACCCCCTCCAGATATTTAATTGAATAGAAACTTTAAATAATTGGTTCAGAAAAAATGGTGACTCTAGGACACATCATATCTCAGTAGCTATAACAAATTAAAATCAACTACCAAGAATGCAGCTCTTGGACAAGAAAAATGAGGCAATGAAGATATAGACAAATAAAAATACAATAAAAGGTAACCACAGTAAAATAAAATCCAGTAGTCTGAACATGAGATAGAAAAGATTGACCTGCTGAATGCCACCACTGCAGAGATCCATCCTATCTTGGACCATCCATTTAAGCTGCATCTGCTGGCTCTGTAGCCCCAAGAAATGCTAGAAAGAAAGCTGAGGACTTGAGGTGAAGTAAGTGGTGGCAGAACTTCAACATATTGAGTGATCAACACCTTAACCTAGGGTTAAAAAAATCCAATAGCTCATGTTCTCACCAAAATTCTGTACCTGCAGGAGTTCATTGTGCCCTCCAGAAATCTGGAGCCTGCAAGACACTTCCTCTCTCTCTTCTATCTACTTTCTTTCCTCAAAACTTATTTTTTATTTCTGTATCTTTTTATTTATATTTAATATACTTTATATTACTATACCTAAATACTTTACACTGACTACTATATATTCACTGTCCTTCATCTCTAACAGATATGAATTTACTATACTTAAACTCTTATTCAACTCTATCATATACTCTACCCTATTCCTGTATCCATCACTCCAGCTCTTCCCCCTTCATCTAACTTTCACTATTGAATAAAACACTATTTCCCTTGCATAAACCTGCTGTCACCTATAAATCTCTATAGCTAAGATTATATCAAAGAAATAATCCACAGGAAAAGAGTTCAAGACACTAGAAATAAACCAACCACAGCTGATAGAAGAAAATTCTCAACAGCCTGCACATTGATGTTTGAAAAAATGTATAGGTCACAAACTATTCTGCTCACATCTCTGAAATGACTCTTTATTAAGGTTGTGACAAACAGAATACCTGACTTTAACAACTGAAACCTATCAATATCACCATAGCAGTGGGCAGAAGAAACACCAGAGCAACTCAATTTGGTGAGCTAAAGCAGAACAACAGTAGGGTGATAACAGACACAGTCTTCAGGGTTGATATCAAAGTCAGAGTGGCAGCTGTAACCATCTCTTTCACCAGCAATCTAGAACAACACTTATCAACAATGACTTACAAAGAGAATGAAAATGCCAAGGCAACAGAAACCCAAACCTGAGAACTATGAAAATATGAGAAGGAACAATGAGAAAACAATAAAATTTCACAACTCAAAATGAGTACTGATCTACAAAAAAATGCAAGAAGAAAATTTTAAATCCTGATCTTCAATTTGATGAAAGGCCTCACAACAAGTGTACAGGGACTGAAAGAGAAAATTGCAATCTTAAGAAAAAAAAATCACAAAGATGCCTGAAATTAAATGAAAGAGTCAATAAATGAAATGAAGACAGCAAAGAAATAAATTATGGAATAGTAGAGTAAATGGAAGACACAATACCACTCTTAGAAGACAGTTTAATTAAAACTGAAAGCAGAGCCAATGATATACAGAAGACATTACAACAATAGCATCTAAACATCCAACAATTATGGGACAATAAGAATTTCCTAAATTATGGATAAAAGGTAATGAAGAAGGGATAGAAGCACAGGCCAAGGCTATCCATAATCTCTTCAGAGAAATGATTTTAGAGAATTTTCCAAATATGGAAAAAGACTAGAATACCCACATATGGTATATATACAGAAAACCATTAAGACAAGATCAAATAAAGACATCCCCACTCCATGTAATAATAAAAATGGCTAACATAGAGGCCAAAGAAAAAAATGTTAAAAGCACTGAGAACAAAAAGAAGAGGTGCCGAGAATGGTGGCACATGCTTATAATCCCCACACTTGGGAGATGGAGACAGGAGGGTCACACAGGTTCGAAGCCAGCCTCGCTGGATTAAGAGAACCTGTTTCCAAATTTAAAAAAATTATAAAATAGGTCTGGGAGTGTAACCCAGAGGCAGAAGGGTTTCCAGGAACCCCAGTACCACCAAATAAATAAATAAATAAATAAATAAATAAATAAATAAATAAAACAAAAAGAAGAGGTGACATTCAGAGAGGAGCTAAACTAAAAAATTACTCCATCCTTCACACTCAAAATTGTGAATTCCAGAAAAGACAGTTATGATCTAATCGAGACCCTGGAGGAAAACAACTTCCCACAAAAACTGTTATATCTAGCAAAGATATTATTTAAAATTGATGGAAAAATAAAAATGTTTTAAAACAAGCATAATATTTAAGAATGTATGAATTCTAAACCAGTATTAGAAAAAGCACTTAATTAAATCATGAAGAATAAAAAGAAGCTAATTTTAGAACAAGACAAAAATTTGATCAGCAAGGCATCTAAGCAGAGAAGAAATAACATTAAACAGAATACAGAACACAAAATGACAGGAAACAAAAATCATATCTCAATAATAACACTGAATGTCAAAGGACTCATGAATTAAAATACGTAATTATCAATGTGGTTTAAAGAATCATAATCCAAATTTATGCTGCTTGCAAGAAACTCACATTATAGCAATAGACATTCATAGGCTAAAGGTGAAAGAATGGAAAAAAATTCATCATGGCAATGGAGACCAAAAATAAGCAGAGGTAAAAATGCTAATATCTTAAAAGACTTTAATGGGGAGGGGCCAAGATGGCCACAGCAACAATAGCCTGGCAGCAGCCAAATAGGACAGATATTCCTCTGAGAAACCCCGGACATCAAATTTTGGTTTAATATCTCATTGGGACAACATATAGAGACATTTATAACCATGAATTCCTAGCTAAATTATTAAAAAAGAAGGGACGAACCAAGATGATGGAGACTGTGGTGGCAACAGCAGCCAGTATTCAAGAGAGGTAGATAAAACCAATTCTACTTGCCTTGAACTGTTGGAGAAATCTCCTCAAAAAGTACTGCACCTGCCCCACAAGCTCGAAAATTCTGGACAACATACTATATAAGAAAAATGCTAGCCGGGCGTGGTGGCGTACGCTTGTAATCCTCCTTGGGAGGCTGAGACAGGAGGATCGCACAGGTTCGAAGCCAGCCTCAGCTACTTAGTGAGGCTCTCAGCAACTTAGTGAGACCCTGTTTCTAAATAAAATATAAGAAAAGTCTGGAGTATAGCCTGGAGGTAGAAAGCCTCTGGGTTCCACCCCCAGTACCACCAAAAAAAAAAAAAAAAAAAAAAGAAAAAAGAAAAATCCTCAGGAGGAAGGCCAAGATGGTGGTGGTGGCAGCGGCCAGTATTGGGGAGAGGCAGGTAGATTCATTCTATTCTACCCTGAACATTTGATAAAATCTCCCCGAAATTAGACTGCACCTGCCCCACATGCTCAGGAACTCTGGATAACATATTATGTAAGGAAAATATTCAGAGCTCATCATATGAAGCCCTGCATAATCTGGTTGGCTGGTGCTATGGGTCCTAGGATCCAAGGGCGCTCCTGGCCGCCATGCTCCTCTGTGCAGTGCTGGGGCTGGGTGCACTTGGAACAGCAGAGTCAGCTTTCTGTGGCGAAGCTATGGGTCTCCGCTCTTGGTGGGGAGATAAAACACATTGATACTAAGTACCTGGGATCCCAACTCCTGCAAAAGACACATACTGTTTTTATTTATTAAAAAATGTTGAAGAGGGAGGAAGATGCTGGCAGCTGCAGTTGCAGCTGCAGTGGCAACCATGGCCACAGCAGTGACAGTTATCAGCAGCCGAATAGGACATCCATCCATCTGAGAAACCCTGGACAACAGATTTTGATTTAATAGCTGATTGGGGCAATACACAAAAACATTTCCAGTCATGACTTCCTATCTTAAATATAGGAGAGAAAGTGGAAAATGGTGGAATTAGAGGCAAGACAGAAGAACAGCACCCGTCACTACAAGAAAAGTGATTTTGGAGGGATATCCCAGAAGACATCACAAACCAGATGCTCCTGCCACACATGTACAGGAATACTTAACAACAACATACTTTAGGAGAGACCAGGAAGATGGCAGCCATGGCCAGTACTCAGTGGAGGCAGACAGATCCAACCAAATCCACCTTGAATTTTTGAAGAAATCTCTCCCAAAATATACTATTCCTGCCCCACATGCTCAGGAACTCTGAACAACATACTTATACAATGAAAGGAAAAGTTTTGAGGAGATGGACCAAGATATTGGTAGTGGCCAGTATTTCAGAGAGGCAGACAGATCCAATTCAATCCACCTTGTATTTTTGAAAATATCTCCCCAAAAGGAGACTGCTCTTGCCACACATGTGCAGGAATTCTGGACAACATATTATATACAAAAGTGTTCGGGGCAAGTTAGAGAGAGCCCTACCCATATTGCTGGGCCTATTTGCTGCAACAGGGGTCCTGGGAGATCTCAGCTCATGGCCACTGCACTCCTCTACACTATGCTGGGGGCCAGCATGTGCTGGGAGCATTAGATCCTGCTTTCCATGGTGAGGCTGTGAGCCTCCACTTTCAGTGGGGAGATATAATCCATTCCTGCTAGGTAACTGGGCTCTCAGCTTCTGCAAATGACATGTGCTATTTTCTCCTACTAATATATATATATATATATATATATATATATATATATATATATTAATATCTACAATATATTTATATATTAATATCTACAATATATTATATATATGTGTGTGTGTATATATATGTAAAGGGAAAATATATGTACATATATATGTACATATATATAAAAATATATATATATATATATATATATATATATATATATATATATATGTAGAGGGAAAAATAGGAACCTCTGTAAACATCCTGCCAACAGTGACAGGAGCCAGAGACTGCTGGGCAACAAGGACAGCTCTGGAGCCAGTGAGGCCAGTCCTGTAGTCTGCCTTGTGGTGAGGCCAGGTCTGGAGCCAGTGAGGCTGGGCCCAGAGCCTGCCACGTGTTGAGGCCTGGTCTGAAGCCAAGGAGGCCGGGCCTGGAGCCTGCCACATGGCATGGCTGGCTCTGACGCCAGCAATGCCAGGCCCAGAGCCTGCCGGGCAGTCAGGCTGGGTCTGGAGCCAGCGAGGCCAGGCCTGGAGCTTGCCACAGGGTGAGGCCAATTATGGAGCCTGTGAGGTCAAGCCCAGAGCCTGCCATACAGTGAGGCCAGGTCTGGAGCCAGGGAGGCTGGGCCTCAAGCCTATTGAGTGGCAGGCCTAAAACTGGGGCCTGCTCCACATCAAAGGGCCATTAGGTTTCTTTAACTGTGTGGTCAAGTAGCACTAGAAGCTGCAGGTGCCTTACCTAATCTCTCAGCAGATTTCCTGATCCAAGTGGCCTCTATTGAAAAAAATTGGTTGTGAGTGGATCATCCTGTCAAAGTTATTCACCTTCTAGCTTTCAGGTTTTCAGTAAGTGGGAATAAGTGTGAAGAAATAGAAGCTCTAATACATTGTTGGTGGGATTGTAAGTTGGTGCAACCACTTTGGAAAACAGTATAAAAGATCCTCAGAAGAAGGAAAACAAACTTACCATATGATCCAGCAAATACCACCTTTGGGTATCTACCAAAAACAGTGAAAACCAAAATACCAAACTAATGCATGAACAACCATGTTCATAGCTACACAGTTCATTATTGCCAAACTGTGGAACCAGCCAAGATGTCCTTCAACGGATGAGTGGATTTCAAATCTATGGAATAGTTACAATGGAATTTTGCCCAGCCATACAGGAGAACAAAATTGTGGCATTTGCAGTGAAATTTCACCAAAAAATTAAAAATCAGATGCTTACCTTAATGTGCAAAATATTAGGGAGAAATGGGTAACCGGAGAAGTTCTATATGAAGAGGGCACCCTATATAGGAGAAAATTAAGGTGACATATCTGAGGGGCTAAGAGGGAGGATAAGGAAAACTCTAAAGCACATGATGTACTTAAACATAGCAAAGTCAATCAGGAAGCCAAGCATGGGTAGGAGGGAGGAAAAGGGAAAGGGCTAGAGATTGTGTAGGGGCTGATTGGGTGATTTGTGCATGTTTATCTCCACACGTTTTTTTTTTTTTTATTATCCTATAAAGATGTATGACTCAATGCACCAATGAAAATTTATTTAAAAAGACTTTAAGCTAAAATATATCAGAAGATTAAAGGCAGGGCACTTCCTGTTATTAAAAGAAACAATCAAGCAAGAAGATACAATGCAAATAAACATTTATGCCCCAAATGTGAGTGCATCCACATTTGTAAAACAATTCTTTAAGACATCTAGTTTCAAATAGCCCAAATACAATAATATTGAGAGATTTTAACACACAATTTATGCCACTAGAACAATCTTAAAGGCAAAATATTAGTAAAGATTCCTCAGAACTAAAGAAAACTATAAACCAAATGAACCTAATAGATATATACAGAATATTTCCACCAGTAACAGCATAGTTTACATTTTTCTCAGATTCCCATGGAACCTTATTTAAAATAAATCACATCCTGAGACACAAAGCAAACACCAATTAATTCAAAATGTGTAATATAATTTCCTACATCTTTTCAAATCACAGAAGAATTAGAGTCCAACAACAAAAAAAGACCAAAAGAAAGGCCCTGGGCCCTGGGCGGGAGGAGTGTGGGGCATGCCAGCCCCCCAGAAGGACCGGGCCGTGGGCCACAAGGTTCTGGGTCCTGGGCTTCGGACGGGGGGGCACACAGGGCCCGGTGACCCCCCAGAAGGTCTGGAGGCCCGGGCTGGAAGGTCCAGTGCCCTGGGCAGGGGGTGGGTGGCCCAGCCTACCCCCAGGAAGGCATGCTGACGGACAGAAGGCCGAGCCCGATTTCCGGGAGGCCTGGTACCAAACAGGAGGCCCAGCCGTGGGTACAGAGGAACCCAGCACTGCTGTGCTGGGCCAGGCCATGGTGTGCTTAGAACAGCACATTCTGCTCTATGTGGTGAGGTTGTTGGACTCCACTCTTGGAAGTGAGGAAAGAAAAAAATTCATTGCTACAAAGTGCCTGAACCCACAACCTCCTCAAACTACACATACTATCTTCTTTTATTTAAAAAAATAAAGGAAAAAAAAAAAGAAAAGAAAAATATTGGAGAGGGGTTAAGATGTCCACAGTGGCAGCCAGGATACTGGAGATGCAGACAAACATATCCAACTGAACTGGAACTTTTGGAAAAATTTCCCCAAAGGAGGACTGCTTCTTCTCTACATCTTTAAGAATCCTGGATATCACCTTTAAGGAGAGAGTTTAGCGGAGACCTAGGAGAAAGTCAGTGTTGGCAGCAGTGGCCGTGATGGTGGTGGAGGCTCATATTTGGGAGAGGCAGAAATCTGATCCTACCCACCCTGATCTTCTGAAGAAATTACTAAAAAGGTTGAATGCTATCATTGTGCATGCTTAGGAACACTGGACAACATGCAGTGTGGGAAAAGAGCTTGGGAAAGATTTAAAATGGTGGAGGCAGCAGCAATGGCAGCAGCCAGTACTCAGGGAAAGCAGAGACCTGATGCAATACACCTGGAACTTTTGAAGAAATAATCCCAGAGGCAGAATGCTACCACCACGCACCTTTGGGAACGTGGGAAAACCTACTGGGTAAAGAGGGTGCTTGGATCGGAGCCTGCTGAGGGGTAAGGCTAGTGACGGTGACAGCAAAGTGAGGATCAGAGTCTGCTGTGACGCAAGGCCAGTGCTGGGGCCTCCGAGGCCGGGATTGGAGCCTGCCAAGGCGTGATGCCGGTGCTGGGACTAGTGAGGCTAGGATCTGAGCCTGCCATGAGGCAAGGCCGGTGCTGGGGCCTCCAAAGCCAGGATCGGAGCCAGCCAAGGTTTAGGCTGGTGCGGGGGCCAGCGAGGCCAGGATTGGGGCCACCCATGAGGCAAGGACAGTGCTGGAGCCAGCGAGGTCGGATCAGTGTCCTCCTCATGTCCACACCACTACTGGGGCCGTCAAGAATGGGATCACAACTTGCAATGTGGCATGCACAGAGAAATATCACAGAAAATAAAAACCAGATTCTTCCCCTAATTAGCAAAAACTAGGAGTAAAGGGGTAACAGGAGGAGGTCGAGTTATAGAAAGGGCCCTATAGAGAAGCATAATGATTTATGTATAAATTTATTTATTTATTTATATTTTGATGGAGACCTTTATCTCCATTTTTTGCTATTAATGGTGATGAAAGATTGGTGCGAGAATGTTTCTTTAGCATACTGATTTAATTTCCTTTCAATGTATACCCAGAAAAAAAGATTTTTGAATTATATAGTGGTTATATTATTTATTTTTCAAAAAAACAATTATATAGTTTTTCATTATGACTGTACTAATTTATATTTCATATATCACTATGCAGGGATTTTATTTTCTCCACATCTCCATCCTCATCTATTATCTTTTATCTCTTAGATAATAACCACATCTACTAGAATAAAGTGATATCTGACTGTGGTTTTGATTTACATTTTACTAATAATTAGTGATGCTTGCTTATTTTTACTTTTATTTTCTATGTTTTAGTGGCCTTCTCCATTAAAAAAAAAAAAAAAAACCTTTCCTTTTTTTTTGCTTTAGGTCTTGATTCAGGCATTAATATATTTTGAGTTGATTTTTATAACTGGTGAGAACTAGGGGCCTAGAATAATTTTTCTACATGTAGCTACCCAATTTTCCCAGGACCATATATTGAGAAAACTATCTTTTCTCCAATGGGTGATCTTGGAACATTTGTAAATAATTAGTTGACTAAATTTATGGGTTTGCTTCTCACTTCTAGACTTGATATTCTTTTCTTCTGGTCACTCTGTCTGTATTTATGCAAATGGTATGCTTTTTGTTTACTAAAACTTTGTATATCTTAAAATGAGATAGCAAAATGACTATTTGACTTCCCCTTTTTGTTCAACATAGCTTTTGCTATTTGTAGTATGTTGGGCTTTCATATAAATTGTTTTTGTTTAGTTCTTTGAAGACTGTAACTGATATGATAATAGAGATTATATTGAAACAAAATTAAAGAGATCTTTGTTTGTAAACCAGAGAAATAAATTATGGATATAAAATATCTCACATTGCAAAAGCAGAATGTAGAAGGGAGCAGGCTGAGCAAATATATTCAAACAAAAGCAAAAACCCTAAGGCCACACTCAGAGTGACCCATCTCTTCCAGTTATTTTCCACCAGCCTATATTATCATTCAGTGAATCTTTTACAAGAAATTTATCCACTGTTAATATTACAAATCCTCATGATGTAATGATATCAACTGTGATGACTAATATATGACCTCTTCAGAGGTATTTTATATCTAACCATAGCACATTTAACTTGTTTTTATAACAAGAAAAGTAATCTTGTAAACCACTTCCATTAAAAAAGGTAAGTCCTAGGGAAGTTTGGAATTTTAGTGTGCTAAAATTAAAATAAAGCTTCATAATGGCAAACACAGGTCCTCCAGTTGCCTTCCCATTACTTCTCAGAATCCTATCATATATCAGAAATCATTATAGCAGTGAAAGTGATAGGTAGAAAAATGGCATAGTGGTTTGATGAGAAGCAGTGAAGGATATGGTCATTTATTTTATTCATTAGAACTATATCCTTAGTTCACTAGATACCTTAGGTAATTATACCCATAAAGACAATGTAGTGAATTTTATCAGTGATTTGTAAGTAATATTAGGAAATCAGTGTCATCACATAATTATGTTTTCATTTCTAACTTCAATAAAATTAACTCCTAGTCAAAAACATTTAGTTCTTTATAAAACTTTAATCTACCCTTAGGAATCTCCTCGTTACAAATAATTTTATAACTCATGATTTATGAAATATGCATGTAAAACCTATGATTTTAGCAACAGTAGAAGTGATAAAAAATAAAATTAGATATAAGCAATTGAAGAACTCAGGAAGCCAGTGAGGGATGTACTGTGAAAGTTCAGGAAAGAGATTAAAAAATATCTGAAGTGATAAACTGACAGCAGGAGTAAAGAGAAGATATTAAAAAATAATAACCAGTTAGTAATAAAACATCTATGAATAATAATGTGCCAGCAAGTTAGAAAAACTCAAAGAAATGGATACATTACTGGATATGTACATTTAAACATGTTTGAATTAAAAAATATAAAATGTAAACTGCCAGGCATGGTGGCACACACTTGTAAACCCAGCATTGAGGAAGCTAAGATAGGAGGATCCAGGTTCATGGAAAGCCTCAGCTACTTAGTGAGGCCCTTTGCAACTCAGTGAAATCCTGTTTAAAAACATAAAGAATAAGAAATAGAGCTGGTGGTGTAGCTAAGAGGTAGAATGACCCTGGGTTCCATCCCCAGTACCAACACACACACCACACACACACACACACACACACACACACACACACATACACACACACACATACACACACACACACACACACACACACATATATATATATATATATATATATATATATATATATATTATTAGTAATGAGATTAAAGCAATAATTAAGTCTTCTGCCAAAATAAAGTTCAATTAAGTAGAATTTTTACTGTTGTAAAAAAAATTTTTAAAAACTCTATAGAACTATTGTGTGACCAATATTAGTCTGATATCAAAACCAAATAATGATACAACTAGTAAAAATATAACATTATTTCTAACAAAATTAGATGCAAATATTTCAAATGATACTCTAGAAAACTAAATATAACAGCATTTGAAAAATATCATACACTAAAACCAAAGAGAACTCATCTTGTTGTACCAAGATGTTTTAATATTTGCAAATCAAAAATTGCAATATATTACAATAAAAAAGCTCACAGATTTTTTTACTGAATGAATATAAAAGATTGCATTTTTATTATTTGTCAATGAAAGTCTTATCCATATAAAGTAGAAGAGCTATTACCTTTTTAGTTCTACTTCTACTAAAAGTATATCAATTCCTCCAAAGGATTATCTAAAAGTATAAAAAAAATCTTTTTTTCAGAGTAGCAGTTGTGATGATATACCACCAGATCTTCTTTTCATGATTAAAGTATTCATTTCTTTAGCATCTAGTAGATTGCTCTCAACTAAGTATCTCTGGGAAATTTCAGTCAAAATAATCTTTCTTATGCTGGGCATGGTGGTACATGCCTGTAATCCCAGTACTTGGGAGGCTGGGAAAGGAGAATCACAGGTTTAAGAACAGCATCAGTATTTAGTGAGACTCTTAGCAATATAGCGACACCATGATTCAAACCAAAATTGAAAAAAAAAAAAAAACCTGAAATTATAATTAAAAGGTATAATATCTCTGGGTTCCAGCCCAAATAAATAATATTATTATTGGCCAGGTGTGGTGGTGCAGGCATTTAATCCCAGCACTGGGGAGGCTGAGACTGGAGGATCGTGGTTCGCAGACGGCTTCAGTTACTGAGTGAGGCCCTCCATAACTTTTTGAGACCCCTTTGTCAAAATAAAGAATACAAAAAATGTGGCAGGGGGTATAGCTTGGAGATCATATGCCTCTGGGTTCCATCCCCAGATCCACAAAAATAAATAATTATTATTATTGTTTGACTTGGATATGTTTATGAATGTAAATCATGGGGTAAAGAATGGGGTGGGAAATGGGGAAGGGTTAAACGAGTGATGTGTGCACATATACCTCAAACATCTTGTACTCCACTAAGATGTATGACTACAATTTACCAATTTAAAAAAAGAATTAAAAGAGAAAAATTATTAATAATTATAATAATAGTCCTTGTCAAAAATTATGTCACATATTTTGAGCAAAGTCAATATACAATGACCAGTCATGGCAAGAACACAAATGCTTGCCTAGGTCAGAATGGTATATGTGGAATCAGAACAACCACCTCAGTCCTCAAAAAGCATTTCTCTTGTGTATTAGAATATCATAAAGACATATTAATATTTCAAACTTTTGAGAAGATGAAAACAGACAAAAGCAGCATTTACAAGTCTTGCTAACACTCGGTCTGTTTGTTCTTTTATTTATCACAAGCTTTCTCTAAATTCTTTGTGGAAATACAGTATTGTTTCTACTATTAAAGTTCTGATTGGTCCTCTTTGTAATCTCCATAATTCTGTGTTGGCTGGTTCTGTTATTGTCAGATTGTGGCAGCTCATTATTTCCTTGCTATTCTTCCTTCTCATGATTTAATGTTTCTTAAGTGTATATTTTGTTGCTTTTGATAGCTTTCTCTCACTCTATGTCAGCTGTTATATACAAGTTGTGTAGCATTCGGTGGTGTGGACTGAGTGAGGAGGAAGGAGCTGGAGTAGTGGATGGAAGAATAGGGTAAAGTAGGACTTCTGGGAAGATGGCGACCGAGAAAAGCAGAGTTTACAAGTCCTGCTAACACTCGATCTCTATTGCCACAAAATCAGCGCTTTTCATAGCCTGAAAACACTATCAGCAGAGAAATAAATAATGGGACAGAGAAGGGATAGAGAAAAAGAAGACTAGTAGAACAACCAGAAACCAGAAAAGAAACCAGCCTGCATTCTGGAGCCGCACTGGTGCCATCATGCCTCATAGCACCAGGCTCCAGAGAGGAAAGGAAACAAGGAGCTGAAGTGAGCATCTGTGGATCATTTGGGTGTAATTCAGCAGTTCTTTCAGTGCAAAGAATGTCTAAAACTTCCAGTGGCCAAGCTCATCATGCCTTCCAGAGACTCTGAACGGAGCTCAAAACCAGAAAATATGCCTGCCTCAAGGCCAAGAGCACAACAGTGGTGCCATATTGGCAGCAGCAGCGCAGAGTTCACCACACCCGCAACTGCTCCAAATCAGCATGCACAATAAATATAAGTGAAATTGCAGCCCCTACAGGAGAAATCCCAGCACTGCACCCCCAGGGACTTGTGCGGCTTTGATAATCTCCCTGGGTGTGAGATTTTGCAGTCCAACACAGTGAAGGAGTAGTGGTGGCAAAGATATCACACCCTAGTCACAACTACCCATGGGAAAATGCCCAGCCCAGCATCTCTATGATCTCACACAGCCTGAATTAACTCCCCGGGTCTGAGACTTTATGATACAACCCAGAAAAGGAGTAGTGGCGGCTTAGATTACAACAAACTCGAGATCTAGAGCACCCTAAGCGAAGTCGTGGTGACCTGGGGAAGAACCCAGAGAAGGCACAGACTTCTGAAATCAAGGGAAAGAGGAACAACAATAGACCAATGAATGCCCACAACACCATAATATCAGAACCTGATAACACAGAAATTCAGAGATCTCCAGAAGTTCAAATCAGGAATATAATTGTAGAAATAATACAGGACTTTTTAAAAGAATTTAGAGAGAGTCTAAAAGAAATGAAGGATGCAATCATTGAAGTAAAGGCTTCAATATAAACTATAAACAATCGATTAGACCACATGGAGAATAGAATCTCTCTCCTAGAAGATGATCACTCCAAAAATGAACGCATAATTTATAACTTAGAAAAAATTCAGACAGCAGGAATATGACATTGAAGAAATATTGGCCCATTTTAAGAGAGATAACCTAAGAATAATTGGGAGAGAAGAGGGAAAAGAAGGTGAAACCAAAGGGATCAATCATATCTTGAAAGAAATAATAGCAAAAAAATCTCCAAACATAGAGCCAGAGGTCGATACATAGGTCCAGGAAACTTACAGAACTCCCTTTAGACAGGATTAGAGAAAAGGTTCCCCATGCCACATAATTGTCAAAATGACCAATGTAGAAGCCAAGCAGAGAATATTAAAGGCAACAAAAACGAAAGGTCAAGTGACATTCAGAGGCAAAACAATTAGCATCTCTTCAGACTTCCCAAATCAAGTCATGAAAGCCAGAAAGGCTTGGAGTAACATATTCCAAATTCTGAAAGAAAACAACTTCCAGACAAAAATTTCCTACCCAGAAAAACTATATCAAATTAGATGTGGAAATAAGCTTCCATGACAAACAGAAACTGAAGGAATTTATGTCTTCAAAACTAGAGCTAGAGAAAATATTCAAATAGATTAACTACAAAGAAGAAATAGGTAATACACACCAGAACCAGAGAAACAAGATTTTCCATCCAGCAGTATTTCAAACAAAAATAAAATCTTAACATGTTAGGAATTAGAAGTTATCTCTCAATAATCATACTGAATGTAAGTGGTCTCAATTCCCCAATAAAAAGACATAAAGTGGCAAAATGGATTAAAAACCATAATCCATTCATCTGCTGCTTATAGAAACACACTTTACAAGTAAAGATAGTAACAAACTCAAGATAAAGGGCAGGAACAAGGTAATTCATGTTAAGTAGCCATCCTAAAAAATGTGAAGTAGTATTTCACTATAGTTTTCTTTATATTTCCTTAATGATTAGTAATGATAATGATGAGTGATATTTGTGTGTTTATTGGTCATATAAAAATCTTTGGTGATTCATTATCTATTTTAGTCTTTTACCTATTTCTAAATTGTATTGTTTGCTTTTATTGTTGCTAATTGTTTTTAGGATTTCTATTTGGAATATTAATATACCTTCAGATATAGCATTTGGAAATATTTTATCCCATTCTATCAGTAACTTTTAATTCTGTTTACATTGTCTTTGGATGTACAATTTTTTTTTACTTTTTATGAAGTTTGTTTAGTCTTTTGTTGCCTGTGCCTTTGAAATCATATCCAAGAAATCACTGCCAATTTCAATGTTGTGAAGTTTTATGACCCAGGTTTTCTTCTAAAAGTTTATAGTTTTAAGATTTACATTTCGGCCTTTTTTCTATTTTGAGTTAATATTTGTATATGGTGTTAGTTAAGGGTCCAATTTTATTCTTTTTCATGTAATTATTATTTTTCAATAATATTTATTGAAAAGATTATTATTTCCTTCACCAAATGTTCTTGGAAACCTTGTCAAAAATAACTTGACCATATATGGAAGAAATTATTTCTAGGCTTTTTATTTTACTCCACTGGTTTATATATCTGCATTTATAGCAGTACTACACTGTTTCAATTATTGTAGCTTTATGAGGTTTGAAATCAGAAAGTGTACATCTTCTACCTTTGTTCTTTTTCAAGATTGTTTTGGGTATTTAGAGTTCATATCTCATGTTAGGATAGATTTTTTTCTGAAATAAAAAAAAAGTATGATATTTTCACCTTAAAAAAGAAAAATATCCTCTGGTAAGAAATAAATGTTGAAATGTTATCTGTAAATGATCAAAAGTTTGATATCAGACAAATGAATCTGTTATGTGAGATTATCATTGTTAATTCTGGATAAATTGCTATAATATTTAAAAATAAGTAAATAAATTTTAACAAAAGGCATACTAATATTTCATGAAATTGTACTCTTATGGTTGCCAGTCAATGAGAAACATCTCTATATGCAGTGCTGTGACAGATTGCTAAAATGGGCCAATAAAGTAACGGGTATTATAAGACATTGTTGATGATTGAATAAAAAGATCAACTAAATTCCTCTGGATGCTAAATACAGAAGAAGAAAAAGAACCCAGACTCTCTTGCAGGGATTGGGAGTGGAAGAGGAAAGGAGAGGCTGGTGTCATTGGCACATCAGTCTTGTCATTCACAGTCTATACTCTTAATTAGTTTTCCGTTTTCCCCTGGAATGAATACCTCACCAGAATCCTGAGAGATGGTAAACTATCCTACAACCTCCCTAGATGACAAGTAGGCTACTTCTAATTAATAACACACCAATGGTCCACATGAAGCAAACCAGATAGTGCAGGTCCAGTAGGAGATAGATGAGCTGCCTCTTTATACTAACATATGATCACTAAGGGTCCCAGATGAGTTCAGTGCAATTTTTTTTCTATTTTGGGGGGAAATACTGGAAATGGAACCTAAACATTTTACCTCTGAGCTATATCCCCAGCCCAATTTTATTTATTTTTCATTTTGAAACCTGGTATCACTAAATTGTGGGGCCTCGCTAAGTTGGTGAAACTGGCCATGAACCTTCAATCATCCTGTCTCAGTCTCCAAATACTGGGATTGCAAGAATGTGTGGCCATACCTGGCTGAGTTCAATCTGATAGATATTATTTTCAATATTATAAAACTTTCTTTTGTTTGCTTCATTTTTTGGATTGGTGTTTTATGTGTGTAGGTGTGTGTGTGTGTGTGTGTGTGTGTGTGTGTGTGTGTTACTGGAAATTGATTCCAGGGGATTAAACTACAAAGCTACACCTCCAATCCTAATTTTATTGTATTTTGTTTTGAGATAGAGTATCAATCACTAAGTTGCTGAGAGTCTTCCTACATTTCTGAGGTGTCTTTGAGCCTGCATTCCTCCTGTCTCAGTCTTCAAAATCCTTTGATTGCAGGCATGTGACACCACAGTTGGCAAAAATTGGCTACTATTGTATCAGTTCACGATAGGTATATTGGTAATGGAAAAAATTCTCATTTACCAGGCAGAAGCTCATGATAAAATCAGTGCTTTCATGAATTAAATCAAAATAGTAATCACCATTTCCAAATGAATGGGCTTTTAAGATCATGGGTACAATTTGTGAATACACATAGCTGAAAAGTGAAAGCCCAGCAAAGTCATCACTCTTGGGTAATATCAGACAGTTTGGGTAATACAGGCCAATCGGACAACCTGTTTATTGGTGAGCTGAGGACATTTGAGACTTGGGGCATAAAAGAGGCTATATGCTATTTCTTTCCCTTACAGGCTCTTAGATTCTGACTTGACAGAATAAAGCAACAGTCAACTTTAGCCAATCAGTAACCCATCGTAACAACCTGATTAAGTACTGTTTGACACTTTTGAATTCAGAAGAAATCTGACTTGACCACATCACTCATATCTCGACCATAATCAGTGTCTCTGAGCAATGTGCTGATTCTGAAGCACAGCAATATTTAATAATCACTTAACATTTTATGAATTATTTTTCGAGCTGTAATTTCTATGCTGAAGAAGATTCTAAATATTGTTAACCTTTCAAGAATACTAATATCTGTACCTTTTTCATATCCATGGACCCACAAATAAATCAATGCCTCCACAACTGTACTAGTCCTATTTATACAACTGGGCCTTTGTTGGGGTGATGTATGTTACATACCCCATGTATTCCTTAAGGCGACAGTTAATGCTATATAGCAAAAAAACTCACTAAACTTCCTGGTAAAAATGTCCTTGGGCAATAGCATTGACCTTGAATACCTCCTTGCAGTAGGCACTACTAGATCTTAGCCATATGAGTTTCTTGTTTAGAATCATGGTTGGAGGACATTTATCCATAAAGAACAACCAGCACGTAGAGACTATGGTGAAGAACTGGAATGAAGAAGCACATTGGTTCCAGCTTATGGAACTACACTTGCCATGGAAAAGTGAATCTTTCAACTGGCTGAATTAAGGCACTTGGGGCTCATGATTGCAAACTCTTTTTTCAAGCAGCTTAACATTCAGCCTAAGGCTGGGCTGTCTTCTGGTCCTAATTAAATAGTCATATATTGTTATGGTTTGGAATTAGAATATATCTTCAAAAATCTCATGTTTTATCAATGCAGAAATGTTTAGAGGTGAAATAATTAAATCAGGGCTTTCACCTCATTGGTTGATTATTCATTGGTTCATTAATAATTTGAATTGACTAACTGGGTGTTAACTATAGGCAGATAGCATGTAGCTGGAGGAGATAGTTAGGTCACTTGGAGTTAAGCCCTGGTGACTATGTCTGCCCTTAGACACCCCCTTTCTCTCTGCTTCTAACTGCCTGAGCAATGTTTTACTGCCACACACTGCCACCATGATGCTCCTATCTTGGAGCCAGCTGACTATTTGATGAACCCCTGAAACCATAAACTCAAATAAACCATTCTTTCTCTAAATTTTTCTTGTCAAGTATTTTGGTAACAGTGAAAAAAATTCTGCATAAAAAATATGATGAGCGTTCAAGAGAAGAGATGGACCAAGATGGCAAAGGCAACAGTGGCAGACAGTATTCAGGAGAGGCAGACAGATCCAATCCAATCCTCCAGTGCTTGGGAGAAGAACCAAGATGGCGGTGGTGGTGGCGGCAGTGGCTGTGGTGGCAGGGCAGTGGTTAGTATTTGGGAGAGGTAGACAGATTCAATCTAATCTACCCTCACATGCTCAGGAACTCTGGACATAATACTATGTAAGGGAAAGGTTCAGGATATGTCAGAGAGAACCCCGCCTAGCTGGATTGACCGGTGGGCCATGCATCCCAGGAGAAAAAGGTACTCCAGGCTGCCATGCTCCTCTGCACCATGAAGGGGATAGGAGTGCACTTGAAGCAGCAAAATCTGCTCTCTATGTGAAGCTGTGGGCATCAGCTTGTAGTGGAGAGATAAAACCCACTGCTGCTAAGTACCCTGGCCCCCAACATTTGCAAAACATGTGTACTGTGTTTTCTTTTATTAAAAAATATTGAAGAGGGAGGGAGGAAGATGGTAGCATCTGCGGTCACAGCGTTGACCATGGCTGCAGCAATGACAGTTGGCAGCAGCCAAATAGGATATGCATCCCTCTGAGAAACCCTGGACAACAGATTTTGGTTTAAAAGCTGATTGGGACAACATATGGAGGCATTTCCAGTCATGACTTCCTATCTGAAATATAGAAGAGAGAGTGGAAAATGGCAAAATTAGAGGCAAGATGGCAACGTGGCGCCCACTACTGCAAGAAAAGTGATTTATGAAGAGACATCACAGAAAAGATCAGAAAGTAGACTGCTCCTGACATACATACACGGGAATTCTTTTTTTTTTTTATGCAGGTTTTGGGATGAAACCCAGGGTCATTTGACCTTTGAGTTACATCCCCTGCCCTATTTTTTATTCTTAATTTTGAAACAGGGTCTCACTAAGCTGCAGAGGGCCTCACTAAGTAGCTGAGGCTGTCCGCAAACCGTGATCCTCTGGTTTCAGCCTCCGGTATGCTTGGATTACAAGCGTGCACCACCACACGCAGCCACAGGAATTCATCAACACACTCTAGGAGAGACCAAGAAGGTGGCGATGATGGTGGCCAGTATTCAGGAGAGGCAGACAAATCCAATCAAATCTACCTTCAATCTTTGAAGAAATCTCCCCAAAAGTAGTCTGCTCCTGCACCACACTCTCAGAAACTCTGGACAGCATACTATGTAAGAAAAAGTTTCACGGAGATGGAAAAAATGGTGACAATAGCAGTGGCCAGTATTTGGGAGAGGCAGACAGATCCAATCCAATCCACCCTGAATTTTTGAAGAAATCCCCCCAAAATTAGACTGCCCCTGCTGCACATGCTCAGGAATTCTGGACAACATGCTATGTAAGAAAAGTATCCAAGGCAAATCGGAGGGAGCTCCACCTGTATGGCCATATGGCTGGGCCAGTTCACTGCTCCAGGCATCCTAGGAGACCTCAGCACTCATGGCCTCTGCACTCCTATGCATTGCACTGGGGGCAAGGGTGTGCCTGGAGCAGTGGATTCCACTCTCCATGGTGAAACTGTGGGCCTCCACTTTTGGTAGGGAGATAAAATCCATTGCTGCTAGAGAATCGGGCTCCCAGCTTCTGTGAATGACACCTGCCATTTTCTCCTACTTAAAAAAAAAATGAATGGAAAAATAGGAACTTCTGTAGAGGTGATGTGTTATGCAGACCGGAGCCTGCCATGCGGCAAGTTGGATCTGGAGCCAGTGAGCCTGTCATGCAGCAGGCCTGGGACCGGGGCCTGCTCCACAGCAAAGGGCCAGCAGGGCCCTCCAATCGTGTGGTCAGAAAGCACTAGAAGCTTCTGCCTCAACTCATCTCTCAGAAGATTCCCAGATCCAAATGACCTCTATTAAAAAAAATTGGTTGTGAGTGGATTATCTTGTCAAAGTTACTCACCTTCTGGCCTTCAGGATTTCAGTAAGTGGGAATAAGTGTGGAAATTAAAAGAAGGACTTCCAAGGAAGAAATTAACTGTAATTGATCAGATGTGGGGAAATTAAAGCTCTAAACATTGTTGGTGGGATTGCAAGTTGGTGCAACCACTTTGGAAAAGAGTATAGAAGATCCTCAGAAAAAGGAAAAAGAAGTTACCATATGATCCAGCAATACCACATCTGTGTATCTACCAAAAATAATGAAAATCAAAATACCAAAGTAATGCATGAGCAACCATGTTCATAGCTGCACAGTTCACCATTGCCAAACTATTGAAACAGCCAATAAGTCCTTCAATGGATGAGTGGATTTCAAAACTATGGGGTGTGTACACAATGGAATTTTTTTCAACCATAAGGGAGAACAACATTATGGCATTTACAATGAAATGTCACAAAAAATAAAACATCAGATGATTTTCCTAATGTGTGAAAACTAGGGAGAAATGGGTAACTGGAGAAACTCTAGATGAAGAAGGAATCCTATAGAGGAGCAATGAAGGTGACATATCTGAGGGGATGGGAGGGAGGAAGTGGGAAACTCTTTAAATCACATGATGTACTTAAATATATCAAAGTCAATCAGGAAGCCAAGCATGGGTAGGAGGGAGGGCGAGGGAAGGGGTTAGGGATTGGGTAAGGGCCGATTGGGTGATCTGTGTATGTATATTTCCACAATTTTTTTTATTCCATTAAGATGTATGACTACAATGCACCAATAAAAATTTATTTAAAAAGTGGGCGTGGCGGTGCGCGCTTGTAATCCTCATGCTTGGGAGGCAGAGACAGGTGGATCATGCAGGTTCAAAACCAGGCTCGCTGGCATAAGAGATCCTGTTTCCAAATAAGATGTAAAATAGATCCTGGAGTGTATAGAAGGGTTCCATCCCCAGTACCACAAATATATATACATATATATACACATACATATATATACATATTATATGTTAAGTCTAGCACAGCTGTGGGTACATTTCCTTCTTCTAGTATCCAATTACAATTAACCACTATTAAAATATCAACCATTTTTTCATTCAACATGAGGGGCTACAAGATATATATATATATATATATATATATATATATATATATATATATATATAACATGATGATCTCCTAGTAATGATGTTATAGGTCCTACTGGAAAAGGTATATAGTGGCTGCTAAATATCTATGATGGCCAATGAGTCTATGTAAGTGACACTTACGCTTTTTCTTTCTGAGACACATGAAAATTGGTGGGTAAAATATAAAGGAAGGATCCCCAAAAGGACTGATGGCACAGAGTATTTCTAAGAACTTTGTTTTTAGTACAGGGCATGATGACAAGCTTATAAGAATACAACCAGTATATTCCTAGTTCTTATATATCCAGTCACATATAAATATTACTTGGAGTTCTTAGCTATGCATGCATCAGCAACCCATAGACATACCTTTTTCTATCTGTAATAAGACACCATGGGACAAAAATCAGAGTCTTTCTACTGCAGCACTGAGATGTGTTTAGTGATTTTTTTCTCTTGATTGCTACATAATGTTTCCACTAGTGGTGGGAGTCCTGAATGTTTTAAATTCTTTCTGTCTTCCTGTTGTAAATGAATGTTGTACCACCTAAATCTTCTGTGCATTGTTGTTTATTTCAGTAACTCAGAATCATTTACTAGTGCCTTCCTAAGTGATATTTAATTTATTTTTGTTTTGGTGACACCTGTCTCATAGTCTACTTTCTTGTACAAATAGATCAACTAGTGAAACAGTGCTTCTAAGAACACTCCTCAGATAGTCTTCTCCATAGGAATATACATAATAGAACCACATTCTAAGAAACTTGATCTGAAGCACTTATAAAAATTGCTTGTTTGATACAGAATTTAAATAGGATTATGAACCTTGACTTTTTGTCATCTGGATAAAGATGTAGAAAAATTTATTAGTGTCAGATGAAGTACTTGTAGCCTCTCATGTTGAATGAAAAAATTGTTGATATTTTAATAGTGGTTAGTTGTAATTGGATACTAGAAGGAAATGTACCTATAGCTGTGCTAGACTTAAAGATTAATAAATAATATTAGTACATACAGTAAAAATAAGGAATAGTGGGCATATTCTAACATTGGCTTGTAATGGACAATATTAAATTGTACTTTAGGGTAATACAAAATTATTTACAAGGAATTTAATAATATAATGTATTTTCCTGTGATACAGGAATATACTGGTAATACACTGGTAAGGCAGCATGAACAGGCTTGTATAAAGTGATGGGCCACAATAAGTAAAGAAGAAGAGTTAAAATTATGTAATAAATGGCAGATGAAGAAATAAACTGAATCAAAGTATTAGGTAAAGTAGATGGATGTATCATGTCAGGCAAAACACTTTTCACAGGAGGAGTTGGGAAGACACTCTTTTCAGCAAAATAATAATACATGCAATATAGTAATAAAAATCCAAATTCACTGAAAATTTCACTGATGGGAATTCTCTGTGGAGCAGGGTTAATAGTAGTTCATGAAAGGAAGCATTATTATGGAAGCAGAGTCCTGAAATCAATACAGATGAAAAACCCAAAATAATGGAGACCAGGTGGCAATGCTTAACTTTAATTATGATGAACTACAAGTCTTAAGTGGGAGTCAAGGTGGTCCCCATTAACACCGGGAGAGCTATGATACAGGCATAGACTCTGCATTCTTTGAAGCTGGACAGATGGACAGCTCACTAGAGTATTACTTCAAGTGTATCCAAAAAATAAAAAATTAAAAAAATTAAACAGGCAATTGGGTGCCTGAGATGTCAAAACCTAATGTCCTATTTATTAAATCTTTTATTAATTCCCTATTTATTATACAAAATATTATATACAATACAGTAAGTGAGCACACCTTGTCCCAAAGAAAAATTAGATATATGTTCTTTTTTATATGTGGAAGGTAGAAGTATATTTGGCAATTAGAAAAACATCAGGTAGATGAGCAGATACTTCAGGTGAGTGACCAAGAATGATTAGGGAAAGAGAGAAGGATGAAGTCATAAATAATTCAATAGTAGAAATAATGCTCTGAACATAGACAAAATTGCCAATTCCAATTTCAAAGACTTGTGGGATGAGGGGATGAGACCCAGTGGGGAGAGCATAAAGAATTGTGTGTGTGTGTGTGTATTCTTCTAACATTTTGTACCTCATTATGATGTAAAAATACAAGGCACTGACTTAAACAAAGACCCTTTGTCCAATTTCTGATTAAGCCAGTTTTCATAGTGAAACCCATTAACTGACTTAGAGTCCCAATAAGAAAGGGAGCTTCAGCCGGGTGTGGTGGCACATGCTTGTAATCCCCACATTCAGGAGGCTGAGACTGGAGGATCGCGGTTCGTGGACCACCTCAGCTGCTTCGTGAGGCCTTCCACAACTTTGAGACCCTGTTTCAAAATAAAGAGTAAAAAACAAAAAATAGGGCAGGGGGTCAAATGCCCCTGGGTTCCATCTCCAGACCTGCAATAACTAAATAAATAAATAAACAAATAAATAATTAAATGGGAGCTTCATAATACTATGATAATTGTATACTACAATAGTTTCCCCTGTTATTTTTCAGTGTGACCTCTGACCATTTATTCAGCTGTCTCCAAGCAAGAATATGTAAAATGCACACACTTAATAACTATTGAATATAGTCAAATTTGATGCTGATATGAAGAAAACCAAAGTGCCATCATGACTCACTATTGAAATTAGGAGTTTAGAGGATCCGGGTAAAAAAAAATGCTGTCTGAATCATAGTAACGCCAAGGATGTAGAGGTCATTTTTCAGGATCCTGAGTATATAAAGAAAATGAACATATTATTCATTAGCTGAACTCACACATTAGTTCATTGTCCTATAGGAAGAGACACCATAGTGTAGAGTGACATAAAGTGGTCTCTATTTTGACAAGTGCATTAAGTTTGTTTTTAAAAGCATGCCACATGTAGGGAAAACAACAGAGATGATTGCCTTTATTAAAGCCGAGGATGTAAAAGTGATGGGTCACCACATGCTTCTGTTGTCTTATATTGTTCCCTAATCTCAACTAAGTAACACTCTAAATTTTAATGTTGTGCCCGACGTAATATATAAAATTAGGAAAGATTAATACAGTATTAGGTGTATGGTATGTAGCTATGGTTTAGGAAGTATACTCTTTGTATCACTATCCACAACAAATAATCAAAAGCAGCTTGCGTTTATGTGGAATGCTCTTCCTCAAGACTGTTAATTTCCCTGTCTTCTTTGTATTTTAATGATATTACATTAATTCATGAAAATAAGTAAAATATAGCAAATATGATGCAGGTAATGATAGCAACCAGTACTTACTCTAAACTTTGATAAATAAATCTTAAAAAGATTTAGGGTCCATCATATAAGCCAAATGTTCTAAGGTACAGTAGTGGGGCATATGCTGTTTATCACATACCAAACAAAAACAAGTCATTTGATCTTGTACTTCTCATTATGGTAAAGAAATTGCAATGCCTAGCAGAGTTCTATGAAATCAAGAAGTGGTCGATTCTATATTTGGAGATGTTTTTGAAAACTTTTTGTGTGTAACACAGAATTGTATTACTAGCTGTGTGTGTGGGGGGTGTGATACTTGGAATTAAACTCAGATAATTTCTATCTTTGAGATACATCCTCAGGCCTTATTGTATTTTGTAATGAAACAGGATCTTGCTAAGTTTCTGAGGTTAGCCTCAAACTTGTGATCCTCCTATTTCTACCTCCCAAGTACTAGAATTAGAAGCATGCAACACCATACTCAGTTTGCTACTAATAGTTTTAAAAGATACTCACAGGTGTTAAAGATCTTTGCAGAAGGTTCAGGTTGTGGTACACATCAGCCTTGCCAAATAGCTCATGTGATTTAGTACTGTCTGTATCTCTAAAGATATCCATGAGAAAAAATTACATTGTATGGGACACATGGAAAGCCCTAAGTGGCCAATTTCAAATAGAAGAACAAATGTCTTTTATGTTCTGAGCAAAGTAATTTTATTAGCACATCAAAAATTGAGTCAGCCCACCATTGCTGCAGAACTGATATGCCAGCAGCTATAAGAAATCAAGCAATCAAAAAGACATACTTTTCTATTGTGACTTGTGTAATAGAGTCTGACTTCACTTTTTGTGTCCACTGTCAGCTTTTAAGTCTCATTTCTCCCACTACTCCACATGGTCCACAACTAGGCAAATTGATAGAAAAACTAGTACTCCTAGTACTCCATTCCTTAATACCATTAGAAATTTTCACCCTGGCACCATCTATTAACCACTGTAAAAATCCCAATTTGTCTGCTTTGCTCCTCTCTCAGTTCATTTCAAAAAAATTTTTTTTTTTTTTTGGTGGTACTGGGGTTCCTGGAAGCCCTTCTACCTCCGGCTACCCTACCATGGGCTACACTCCCAATACCTATTTTATACTTTTTTATGTGGAAACAGGGTCTTCAAACCCACGCGATTTTCCTGTCTCCGCCTCTCAAGCGCGGAGATTATAAGCATGCGCCACCACGCCTGGCTCTTGGGAGATTCTTATTTCCAAAGTGACCCTCATTATGTGATTAATAATTTTTTTATTCTCTAATGGTGTTCATGTAACATCATGAGTCCAGACATTAGAACCACATTTTGGATGATGATCTGTTACATTTCTAACAAATGTCTGCAAAAACTTTGGGTTCTATAGGACTTGTCCATCATGTCACATTATCATGTTGAGCCAGTAATAACATAGTAAAATGAAAGATATGCTCTTAGGATCAAGAAAAATCAGTGACAAAGGACAGAGTCCAATATGATCTATGACTCTTGCAGATACTTAATTCTCTACTCTTAGGATCACATGGTACCAACTTTGTGATCAGCTGATAAAGACGTGAACATTTCTGAATTGTCTTATAGATTACTTGATTTGATATGTAGAGACACACTGAGAATGTACCTATATTTCAGAAAGCTCAATTTTATTATGACCATGGGTAATGAGGTGCTATACTCCCAATGATATATCTTCAGATAGGGACCCAAGTCATTTACATGTTTGTGCAACAAGAAGTTAACTTGGGACAATGCCATGTGAATTTGTTATGTAACTATTGGCCAGGATTCCAAACACATTGATGCCGAATTTCTTTGAAACAACCTTGTGGATGAGGCTTTGTGAAAGGGCACAAATTGTGAAGATTTTTGTTTAGAAGCAGAGAACATCTGCACAAGAGACCATCCACAGTGTTGTCTGCACTAAATTAAACTCAGTATGTAGAGTGGCTGAGCCAATTCACCTTTTGTTTTTTGTCATTAACATACTACCACAGTTGGTGGAAGGGACCCTGGCATGAATGGGAATCCACTCATGAAAGTTGAACTAGACATAACTGTTGTTTGGAGCTCAACCTATCTGCTATAGATTTAAATGCTTACCTCCCCAAATAGCAACATTCACTATGGAAAACAGCTATACATATGGTGGAATGGTGATTACATTGTTCCCTGCCCAAGCTGAGAGGATCTTGATTTTAGTTGATTATACAATTTTCTGCTTGCTCCACTTTGTCCAGAACAATTATCTGAGAATATAACGTTTGACTCATTAACATAAGACTTTATAAAACATTAAATTATACCAAATAATTAATTTTACAACAGAACAAGAGGCTGTGTGTACCTGATCATGGAATGTGTTGCCCCATCACACACTGTAATAGTACCTGGGAATTGCTGGCTGTGTAAAATAATGGGGTAATACTTTGAGCATGACACATGAGCCAGTGTATCATATATGCAGTAAATTAACAATTATTTATTGGTACTAATGCATTATGGTTTGAATATAGAATGTCCCCTGGAAAAATTATGTATTGATGATCCAAAAATGATCAAACGTGAAATAAATTATTAGAGTTCATATCTCATCCATGAAAAATCCATTTATGTATTAGTAATTTGGATGAATTTATTTGGGGTAAATATAATATCATATTATATTATATTATAGTCCCAATATTATAATTTTGGGGATATGATCTTGATACTGGTCTCCATGATGAGAGGTCAATGATTCTGTGTGCACCTTTCCTCTGACACTGGCAATTACTCTTAAAAGCTGGCCCCCAAAACTGAAATCTTTAAAACCATGAACCCCAATAAAATTTTCCTCCCTTAAGTTGTTTTTGTCAGTATTTTGGTCACAGATATGAAAAAATTGCCTAAAGCACTATGTATCTAGTAGATGAAATGCACTGGATAGAAAAAAAATGAGTGTACAAGTGGGCTATATAGTGATCCTCTTCAAGAATTTTTTAAATTTTCTTCCATACAATCCTAGACATTATATAAACAAAATTTCTTGGCTTAACTGGGGGACAGAGTAAAATTGCAACTCATATGTAATTTCTGCTAGTAATCTAGCTAGTAAAGTATATTTGTCTCTTGCCAAGAAATGAAGAGACAACAGAGTTATACTGGCAAGAATATTTGACCCTTATCATCAAAAGTAAATAGCTGTTACTAAACAGATATAAAATATATATTGAAAACAGGTGACCTGATATTATTTCACTTGATATGTCTGTGACCATTGTTAATGGCAGATATTAACAAAATATCCTTATTACCTTACAACCATAATCTATTGGGCACTCAGCTAAAAATATCTCCATTGAGCAAAAAATCCATTATTTTTTATGTTATGCAGTTAAAATGTATATGTGTATATATGCATACACAAAAATCCCACATGCATATAAACAATTTTACTGAGTAATTTAAATATTTTTATTTGTTTATTTTTATTTTTATTTTTTGCAGGTCTGGGGATGGAACCCAGTAATTTAAATATTTTTAAAGCTTGGGTTGGGGGTAGAAATTTGAAAAAAGAAGAAAATATTTATAGTCATAGGTAAATAATTTTTCCTTTCACAAAAAAAATTAGCACATGAGAAAATCAATGTAAATCCCCCCACTTTGATATCTGAAGAAATATAAGCATCACGATTGATGATTCTGTATACCTAAGCAGAGTGCCCAGGCACAGTTCAAGTGAATTCTCAGCAAGTCTTCTATGTCAGCACAGAGGATTAATGAGGTATCTGGCAGCTTTATCTAAATCTCAGTAAGCTGTTGACTACTCTCTTTGAGATTATGACTGCCTTAGCCAACTCTGTCAGAGAACACTGTGCTTCCAGGGAATTTTGTGTCCTTGGAAACATGTGGAGCCATCCAAGACAGAATCTGTAGGCCAGAGCACTACTGAGAATTAGTACCTTAACTGGGAAAGCACTGATGTCAAAGTGGATTCGATGGAGTAGTTGTCATCTGAAGGGAATAATTTCATTATTAAATCTTAGTAGTGTTGAAATTGTATTCTTTTTATTATTAAATCAATACAGTATAAAATACTAGGAAATAATTTTGTCTTAAAATCAATAGCACATTCTGAAGCTTTATTTTCCTAAAAGTAAGATAATGTCTATTTCAGAAGAGCCAGGTAAGTTTCTTATATATACTTGATGAAATGTACATTGCATTGTCAAGCCAAAGTATATATATAGCCCAGGAATTCTAAATCCACATGCTCAAGAAAAATTAGTTCACGCCTTACAAAAGACTTCTATGAGAACTTTAACAGCAATGGTATTCTGAATAGCCTCAAATGGGACAAAATCCAAATATCCATTAACAGGAAATACAACAATTTGTGATAGCAATAAAGTGAGATATTATAAGCAATAATTAAAATGAAGAGATTATTCATACACAAAACACCACAGATGAATCTCAAAAACCTTATTCTGAAAGGGAAAATGTAGACAGGCATGGTGGGAATGGAATTCAGAACACGTGTTTAGAATGCAAAAGGCTCTGAGCTCCATTTCCAGTATCAGAAAAAAATTAAGTGGGAAACATAAAAGATATGTTTATATTTATGATGTTAGAAAACAAACAAAATTAATCTATAGTGACAGAAATAAGAATAATAATGGTCATCTCTGGTGAGCTGAGTATTGATTAATTGAGACACAGCTAACTTTTTTGAGTGATGGAAATGGTTTATATATTGAAATAGGTAGAGGCTACATGGTATATACATATAAAAAATTAGAGTATATGTTTAAGATTTGTGCACTACACTATATATAAATTATCCATATATAAAAAGGAATAAAAAACCTAAGAATCCACTCTGCAAAAGATAATGTGTTTCACATGAAACATTTGCTATATGCCCCACATCACTGTACATTGTACATAAACTTCTATATTAAAGTAAGTAAATAAAGGTAATTTATTTGAGATATAGATTGAGTAAGGAAATAAGGTTTTTTGCATTTGGTCATCTTTGATCTTCTTTTGGAACTGCATACTCAAATATCTTACCTTCTATTTTCTTTCTTTTTTGTTGTTGTTGTTGCTGTACTGGGGATGGAACCTAGGGGCATTCTACCACCGAGTAACACTCCCAGCCCTATTTTTTATTCTTTATTTGGAAATGATATCACTGAGTTGCAAAGCGCCTCACTAAGTAGCCAAGGCTGTCTGTGAACTGTGATCCTCCTGTCTCAGCCTCCCGAGTGCTGGGATTACAAGCACCACCATGCCCGGCTTCCCTTCCATTTTCTCAGTTTATTCATAGCAACATGGAGAAAGCAAAACATTACTGTAAACTAACAAAAACCCATACATGAAGAAGAGACCAGGACCAAACCCAAACTAGTTAAAAAAATTACAGAGGCAAAAACCTAGAAATATTGATAGACAGTCAAAAAGGAAAAATACTCCAAACACATTAGAGTAGTAGAAAGAAGAAGTTAGTTCTTGACTAAAGAGTTAGCTTCCAATGTTGTCCATGGAAGTTCTAACCGGACTACCATCAGGATGGGCCACCTTGTCTTAACCCGCAGGTTTCTCTCAGCTACTCTGGGAAGTTTTCCACCTCTGCTAAGTACCAAGTAACACAAGTCAAGTGGTTACCTGGCTCTCCTGCTGCTGGGTCTCTCGAGGGCACAGTGAGCTGCTGCAGGTGACATCTCTGGTGACCGTACAGGCTTTTGGACCTTTTTCTGCATCCCTGAAGTGTGTTGATGGCGGCTTAAGATGTTGGAGCTCTGGTGCCGCTTTCTGCACTTCAAGTTCTTGGATTATTTGGGGGAATTTTCTTGAGGTTGCAACACTAAAGTCAGCGGGGCTGGAGCCTGCTTTCACTGTTTGGGCCAGTGGCCTGGCTAGCAGCCACACCAGTTCAGTTGGCACTTGGGCTTTCTGCAGTGATCTTGCAGTTCAGAGTACTGGATTCCTTCTGCCATGGTTCCTGTTTCTGTTTTGGTTCATGTGCTTTGTTTATTTTGTTTGTCAAGATGCTGTCTTCTCAGTAGTTGAACTTTGTTTGTTCCAGCTACTGAGATGTGCTGATTCCTGCAGTCACCATTTTGAATCTCCTTTTACAACTTCTCAAGTACAAAACTATAGCAATAATAAACTCTCTTTAATTTTCTGTGGAAATAAAATGACACACCTATACTTCTTCGATGATGATGATGATGATGATGATGATGGTAATGATTTTGTATTACTGAGGATTGAACTCAGGGACATTCTACTTCTGAGCTACACTCCCAGCCCAATATTATTTTTTTTATTTTGAAACAGGGTCTTGCCAAGTTGCATATGCATGCAATGTGTATCACATAAGAGGTTTGTTACATGCCCAATGCCATTGTACATTGTACATAAGCTTCTGTTTAAAAGTAAGTACAAAAAAAGAGATCTGAATTGAATAAGACAATCAGATTTTTAAAATATTTGACCATTTTTTTTATCTTCTTTTGGAACTGCACACTCAAGTATCTTACCTCACAAGGTCTCTCTCTCTTTTTTTTTTTTTTTTTTTGGTGGCACTGGGTTTCCTGGAAACCCTTCTACTCTGGGCTACACTCCCAGACCTATTTTATATTTTTTATTTGGAAACAAGGTCTCTTAAGCCAGAGAGGCTGGCTTCAACCCTCCTGTCTCCCAAGCGTGGGGATTACAAGTGTGCACCACCAGCCTGGCAGCCTTATGAGGTTTTTGAAGCTGGCTCTAAACCTGCAATATTCCTGTATCATCCTCCAAGTACTGAGATTACAAGCATGTATCATCATGCTTGACCTCTTTGAATATTATATTGAAACTATATTCATAATAAATGTATTATATAAGTACCCTACAATGAATTTTCTTAGCTTATTCATAAGAAAATTAGGGGAAAGGGGACAGTGGAAAAAAAGTAAATGGGAACAAGTCACAGCCAGAGAGAAAAAATAAGTACTTTTATTTTATTACAGAAGAGATTATAGTTAGAAATATAGTATCATATAATTTAAAATAGCTAGAAGGGAATATTTGTAATAGTCTAATAACAGAAATTATAATTGAGATGACAAATAAAACATTCTGAGTTGACCCAGATTATGCAAATATAATCTGTCAATAACTGAAAAGCTGGAAACTAACATGGAATATGCAAACTACTCTCATTCTAAATTATTCTCCAGGTGACTTTTAAAGGAGAACACAATATTGCATTAAATGATCAAGAAACATCTATTTATGGAGACAGACTTGTATCCACAGGGAAATAAACTTTAATTCGAGCCCTTTGGATTATATTTATTTCTCTTTGTTTTCTTTTACTTCTCAGAAAATAATTTAAACTAGAAAGAGAGAAATTACTCAACAAAATTGATTTTTATACTTTAATTTATGCATTACAGTTATACATCATAGTGTTTTTTCTCAATACATATTAGTGATTTTTCTCAATACAATATGAAATTAAAAATAGAATTAAACACATACAAATTTAAGTAGTAATAAAAGAGAATCTATTAGCAAAGTTGTGTAAATACATTAAAATATGTTTTTGAGGGTGGGTCAGAACAACCACTGAGTGGTCTTAAGCTGCCTAAAGACACTAGTCAAGTGAAAATGAGGTTGTTGGGAAATAAACATGAGTTTCTAAAAAAAATAAAAATATATTTTTAAGATAAATGTATCTTCAATAACTAATCTTTTGCTAACACCAAAGGCAAACACAAATGTTATTATACATTGCAAAAAGAGACTAAACTAAATTTGATACTTACAATAATGTATATTAATTAGTCAATCTTAACTATAGGATTGAATAATGAAAAGGTGAAATCAATTAATTGTCTATAATTAATGGACTAAAGTCGTCATACTTTACAGAGATAGCAATGTTTTCATATTTTAATATTTATTTGGAAACAGCATCACTAAGTTGCTGAGAGCCTCATTAAGTAGCTGGAGGTATCTTCAAACCTGTGTGATCCTCTTGCCTCAGCCTCCCAAGTATTGGGATTACAAGCGTGCAATACCAATGTTTTATTTTTTTATTTCAATACCAATGTTTTTAACATTGCAATTCACAAGAGAAAAGTATGGGGCCAGCCTAGGTCTCATACTCAATAATGTTTTATTCAATTATAAAGATAAAATTATGTCATTTGTAAGAAAATGGATGAAACTGATTTATGTGGAACTCTTTTACACTGTTGGTGGGAATGCAAACTAGTTTAGCCACTATGGAGATCTGTGTGGAGATTCCTAAGAAAGATGGGAATAGATCCACCATATGATCTAGTTCTACCACTCCTGGGTGTCTTTCCAAAGGGGTTGAATTCAGAGAAATACAGCAACATATGCATACCTATGTTCATAGCAGCACAATTCGTAATAGCCAAAATATAGAACCAACCCAGATCACCATCAACAGATGAATGGATAGCAAAACTGTGGGAAATATACACAATGGAATTCTATTAAGCCATAAAGAAGAACAAAATTATATCATTTGCAAGATAAAAAGTCCTGGAAAGCATTATGTTAAGTGAGATCAGCCAAGCACAGAAGGAGAAGGTACATATGTTTCCTCTAATATGCCCAAACTAGGAAACAAAGAGGATACTAGTGGGACTCCAGATAATGGAGGGGAAATATCAGCAAAGTTTGAATGGAAAGATAGTAGAGGAGGAAGACTGATCTTGATTAATGAGGATCTACATCTGAATATGTGTAAAATTATGAATAAGACATGGTTAACCTGGACAACCATTGGTGGGAGGGGGGAAGGGAGAATGGGGGCGGGGGAGAGGGTACCAAGTATCAAATATAGTTTAAATGTATACCATTTATGTTCAATAAAAAATTTGTTTAAAAAAAGAAAATGGATGAAACTGAAAAGCACCATGTTAAGCAAGAAAATTCAGACACAAAATGTCAAAAGTGATATGATTTATCTTATATATGGAAGCTGAAAAAAAAAAAGAAAACAAATAAATACCATGAAAATGCAAGGGAGATCTGTAAGTAGGAGGTTGGATGAAGGAAGGAGGGATGGGTAGGAGAAATGCTAAGTCACTATATTGGCCAAATTACATTGTGTGCATTTGTAAATGTCATAATGGACCCATATTTTATAGTTATTGAAAACCAATAAAATTTCAAAAAACAAATAAACTGCTGGGCGTGGTGACACATGCTTGTAATCCCCGAGCTTGGGAGGCAGAGACAGGAATTTTGCGCAGGTTAGAAGCCAGCCTTGCTGGCTTAAGAAACCCTGTTTAAAAAAAAAAAAAATATATATATATATATATATATATATATAGTTATATAGTTATATAGTCTGGGAGTATATCCCAGAGGTAGAAGGGTTCCAGCCCCAGTACCACCAAAAAATAAAAATATAAAAATAAATACATTTTACCATCTCATTTTTGCCTTTGCCTTTCTGTCAAAATTTAAAATAATAATAATAATAATAATAATAATTATTATTATTATTATTATTATTATTATTATTATTATTTTGCAAGTCTAGGGATAAAACCCAGGGGCATTTGACCTCCGATCTATATGCCCTGCCTTATTTTTTATTCTTCTTCTTCTTTTTTTTTTTTTTGGTGGTACTCAGGTTCCTGGAAACACTTCTACCTCAGGGCTACACTCCCAGACCTATTTTTTTTTAAATATTTTTATTTGGAAGCAGGGTCTCTTAAGCCAGCGAGGCTGGCTTCAAACCCGCGCGATCCGCCTGTCTCTGCCTCCCAAGTGCAGGGATTACAAGCGTGTGCCACCACACCCGGCATTATTTTTTATTCTTTATTCTTTTCTATTTTTTGGTACTGTGGGTGGAACCCAGAGCCTTTCTACCTCTAGGATATATTCCCAGACCTTTTATATTTTATTTGGAAACAGGGTCTCACTAAGTTGCTGAGAGCCTCACTAAGTAGCTGAGGCTGGCTTTGAACCTGTGTGATACTCCTGTCTCAGCCTCCCAAGTGTGGGGAATGCTAGAGTGTGCTACCACGCCCAGCTTTTCTTAATTCTTTATTTTGAAACAGGGTCTTACTAAGTTACGGAGTGTTGGGGTCTGCACAACCTCCTGACAGAACTAGGAAAACTTCCGATGAATCTGCAACATGTAGCCCGAGTAGATATTGAGGGTTTAACTACTCTCCTTGCCCCGCTAGCCCAATTTGGTAATATTGAGCCTTATTGGCTCAAATAATGCTTCTGTGCTCGTGAACCCCTCGTGCATTGGATAATGATTGGCTGCAAGTTATGAGCTTTGCACATGCAAGAGTGACCTTTCCTGTTGGAAATCCCCCTTGTGTTTTTTTGCTTTAAATTGGTTTGCCTGAGAAAAAATAAACGAGATCCTCCTTGACTTGACTCCCAGCTTGTGTTCTGTTCGGGCCCTCAGAACCCACTGGTAATGGGCTGGACCCATCAACGGAGGGCTTTACCAAGTAGATGAGGCTGTCCAGGAACCGTGATCCTCTGGTCTTAGCCTCCCGAATGTGTGCCACCATGCCTGGCTCAACATTTAATATTATTATGGATTAATTTCTGACTCCACCAAGTTTTGAATAAACAGATATTTCTTGTCCCCATTTAGTTTTTTTATTCACATTTACATATTATATTTAAATTTCTTTAATATAATTTTTATAAACAAAAATAAATATTATTCTTTAGGTGAGTCTATAAGAGGTAGAAATTACATTCTGTAAGAGTACATATATAACTACTTTCCAAAGGCACAGGATATAAAAAAATATGTACTTATAAATAAGTAATTCTAACTAAAACTCAATAAGCATAAATATTTTTTTATTTTTTTATTTTATATTTTTAGGTTCATTGTAGTCATCCATCTTAATGGGGTATAAGCTAGTAGAGGCATAGATGCACACATCACTTATTTAGCTCTTTCCCAATTCCCTCTTCATTTTCTCTCCCTTTTCCTCCTCATGTTTGGCTTAGTAATTGATTACATTTCCTAATGTACATCTTGTACATTAGAAAAATTTTCTCCCCCCCCCCATCTCCCTCAGTTAGGCTGTCTTATTTGCTCATCTGTAGATTCTTCTTCTTTATCTAGAGTTCCTTCTATGACCCATTTTCTCCGAGCTTCCAGATATTAGGGAGAGCATTTGATTTCTTACTTTTTGTGGCTGATTATTCTCTTAGCATAACATTCTCTACCTCCATTCCTCCACAAATAATGTAATTTTATTCTTGTTTAAGGCTGAGTATTACTTCATTTTATACATATCCCATTATTTTATAATTCATTCATCTGTATGGACATCTTGGCTGGTTCCATAGTTTGGCAATTTTGAATTGTGCAGCTATGAACATAGATACACATGCATTAGTTTGTAGTTTGGTATTCATTCTTTTGGATAGATACACAGAAGTGGTATTGCTGGATTGTATGGTAAGTTTGTTCCCATTCATCTGAGGATCTTCCATATGGTTTTCCAAAGTGGTTGAACTAATTTGCAGTCCCACCAGCAATGTATTAAGTTTCAGCTTCTTCACATCCTCACCAGCATTTGTTGTTGTTTTGTTTTTAATGAGTGCCATCCTAATTAGAGTTAGGTCTCAAAATAGTTTTGCATCTCTCTGATTGATAATAATGTTTAGCATTGTTTCATACATTTATTGGCCATTTGAATTTCAAATAACCCAATCAAAAAACGGTCAACTAAACTAAATAGACACTTCACAAATATAAAATTCAAATGGCATGAAATATTTTTAATGTAATAATTTTTTATCTTGAAAGAGTAAAATATTTTAAAGAGCGAATAACAAAAAATATTTAACAAAATATATTAAATACTTACATGTTAAAATTATGTTTCAAAATCTCTTATACCATGTCTTCTGATTCTTAAAGTAAAATACTTTATATGTGTAAAACCGACTCAGAAATTAAAATTTTAAGATTAGATGTTATAACATGAAATGAAAGAGAAATGAAGAGAGAACTGTTTCAGCACAAAAGTCTTTCCATAAACCACCCTCTATGGTGCTACCATGAACTGAGTGTTACTCTGTGACAACTGTTTGGAGGCCATTGATTTATTGAAAGATGAAAGTAAGAAAAAGAACCAGAACTCAATTATTCTTCTAGACCAAAAAAGCCTATTCTCTTTTTACTATATTAGACTTCCTTCCAACAAATGAAAATATTCACTCATTTCTGATTTTTTTAGTAAAATAAAGATAATGGTATAGTTATTGTTGTTTAAATTAGCAAGTGAAAATAGTAATAGTAGGATAATAAAGAAAATTATTCTAACGCAATATCATATAAAGTGTGACACCGGCTCAGCATCATTGATATTATCTGAAAAATTTTTAGTGGTGAAAAATCCTAAGTAGCAATGCCTCTCAGTTTGTGAGTGTGTGTCATTCTGGGGATTAAAATAAAGGGAATTCTACCTCTAAACTAGACCCTCAGCACTATTTTTTACTTTTAACCAGGATCTCTCACTAAGTTATTACACCTTGGCTTCATACCTGCAATACTTCTGTTTCATCTGGCTGACTCAGCAACTTAACAGTCAGATTTAGTGATCTGTGCTTTAAGTTGTGCAGAGTATAGCAAGAAAACAAACAAACAAACAAACAAACAAAAATACTGAATACCTAGTTTTTCCCAACTAGAGAGAAAAAAAAGAACTTTAATTACTGGGTCTTAGGTTCTGATTGTTCTTCAGCATTTGATTTTTTAACATAAATTTATTTTTTAGTTCAACTTTTAAAATAGTAAATCACTTTACACATTCTCTTGTTTCTCCCATTTATACATTTACTAAGCAAATAATTATTGAAAGCCACATAAATATTTATCATATCTGTATCTCAAAAATTTAAAATAGGATTTGAAACAAGATTAGATGGCATTATCAAAATAGTTATTTTATATTTGATTTAGAATTTTCTTGAAAAATATTGCTTGTACTCCATCAACTACTGAAAAAATTCAAATTTCATCCTGAGATTAAAAAAAAAACCAATGATAAGGAATGCTTTTTTCTATTATCCCATATAAGCCCCAATTTGGTCATTATCATATATACTCTGCAAGTACTTTCCTTCTCTCATCTTTCTTGAAGAAAATCTCTTATATACTCCCTGCTGAGTTCTTATTTTCAAAATAAATCCATAATAAATAAATAAAAAACTCCCTCTTTTTTCTTCATATTTTACCTTCTACTTCATTTTCTAGCCTAATCTCTGTTATCCCTTACACGTCCTATTTCATAGACTCAATTATAGGTTTTTTTTTTTAAATTCCAGAGTTTGCATTCAAATTATTCCTCTGACAAAACTTGCTGTCCTTGTCAGGAAATATATCCCTTGAAAAATTTTTTAGAGCTTGTGACTTATACTACACATAAAGAGTGCTTAAAAATACATAAAATCTGCTGGGCTTGGTGGCACATGCTTGTAATCCTCCCGCTTGTGAGGCGGACACAGGAGGATCGCACAGGTTCAAAGCGAGCCGTGCTGCCTTAAGAGACCCTGTTTCCAAATAAAAATATAAAATAGGTCTGGGATTGTAGCCCGGAAATAGAAGGGTTTCTAGGAACCCTCATACCACCAAAACAAACAAACAAACAAACAAACAAACAAACATAAAATCTATTGAGTATTAGGTTTAAAATTTTGGTAGAAAGATAAAACAAGACACATTTATACCAAATGTTAAAACTTAAAAGAATATTTCAAGTTTATATTTATTTTTTCTATGACCTACAATTATTCCTGCCATACAGATAAATTATGAGAATTTTTGATCATTATTTTTGCTACTTATACAAATAAATTTTTAGTGATAAAAATGCTTCTGGTTATAAAAATATGTAGAAAATGTAAATAAGACAATTACAAGCAATTTTATGCATTAAATATTAAAAAATTGGAATTTTGATGTATCTTATTTTAATAATTTTTTTGTTTCTATGTGCTTAGTCCAGAGTATTAAGTGATCTCCACATGCACTTTTCTTTTTTAGCACTTTTAATTTTTAGCACATCCATAAACATCTTTTATGCATTTATTATTATTTCTTTTTACTATTATTTTTCTCTCTTAAACATAAGGTTTAAGAGAAAATATAATATAAATGAATGTGTATTTCTCTATTTATTTTCCTCTACTAAAATATAAATATTCCTCACTTTTATGCAAAGTATATAGAGAAAATATTCTTCCATACATTTTTATATATTTGTAGCAATAATATTGCTTAATTATATTAATCCTGAATTTAACAAATTTATTTTCAAAGGCTTAGCAAGGATTTGAAAAGAGTGAATACAAATCCAGTTTATTTTAAGGAGTATGAGCTTCTAAAACTTTAGAAATTTTTGAGACATAATTAATATGCACATAAAATATATGCATTTACACTATATTAGCACAATCAACAAAACATCACCACCAAAAAAAAAGAAAATTTTGTGCTTTTCTTCCTCAGCCCTGTGCAGCCAGTTGTTAACCTTTTGCTTAATAACAAAATAAATATTCTCAAATCATTCATTTGTTCACAGACACCTGGGAGAAAATATTTTCTATCTACTTCTCTGATTGACACCATATATCTAAAATATGTAAATAAATAAAAACTCAACTCTAAAAAGAGCTAATATCCCAATAAAAATGGGTAATTGAAATGAATAGACATTTCTCAAAAGAAATCTAATTGACCAATAAATCTAAAATTGTTCAGTGTTACTAGCAATTATGAAAATGCAAATCAAAACGACATTGAGATTCTTATCTAACTCCAATTAGAATGACAATCATCAAAAATGCAAACAACAACAAATGCTGATGATGATATGGAGAAATAGGAAGTACTTTACAGCACTGTTTTTTGTTTGTTTGTTTGTTCCAAATAAATTTAAAGACTAATCTATTTTTGTGAGGAATAAACTTGGTAATTTAATGGGTATTGCATTGAATCTATAGATCACTTTTGGAAGAATAGCCATTATGATGATATTCTGCCTATCCAAGAACCTTTCCATCTTCTAAGGTCTTCCATTTTTTTCAATCCTTTATAATTCTCTTTGTAGAGGGTATTTTTTTTTAACTTTCTTGGTTAGGTTTATTCTTAAGTATTTTATTTTATTTAATTTTTTGGTGAGATAATCTGAGGGGAAGTGTTTTCTAGATTTTTGGTTCAGCAGTGTACAACACTGGAATATAGAAAAGCTTCTCATTTTTTAATATTGATTTTGTATCCAGATACTTTGCTGACTTTTTTTTATCAGTTCTATAAATTTTTTGGTTAAGATTGTTGGAATTTCTGAGTATATTATCATGTCATCTGCAAATTAGTTCTTCTTTTCCTATTTGTATTTTATTTTTGCTTTCTTTTTATTTCGTGCTTTGGCTAGAATCTCAAGTGCTATATTACAAAAAAGTAGAGAGAATGAATATATTTGTCTTGTTCCTATTTTGGGGGATTTTTCATAGTTTTTTCCTACTTAATATAATATTGGCTGTAGGCCTGTTGTATATTATGTTTATGATGTTGAGTTGTGTTTCTACTATTACAGTTCTTTACAGTGCTTTCAGGATAAATGAGTGTTGAATTTTATCAGATGCTTTTTCAGCATCTATTGAAATTATCTTATTTTAGTCTTCAGTTCTGTTTAAGTGGTGAATTACATAACTTTTTTTTTTTTTTGAACCAGCCTTGCATCCTTGTGATGAACCCTATTTGGTTGTGGTGTATGATTTTTTTGATGTTATTTAAAAAGCCTGTTGCTCATATTTTGTTAGAAGTTGTATCTAAGTGCATCAATGATATAGATCCATAGTTTTTTTCTTGAGCTGTATTTTTTTTTGGTAATAATATGATGTTGGTTTCATAGAATGCATTTGGATTTGTTTCTTGCTAATTCTTAATTTTACTTCTTACTTCTTTTATGACCCATTCATTGTTCAGCAGTGTGCAACACTCGTCAATTATAAATTAGTACAACTCCTATAAAGATTAGCTTGAAAGTTCCTCAAAGAACCAGAAATTGATCCACTATCTGACCCACACTACTCCTCTCTTCCTTTCTAAAACTCTTCAAGTGATATATGCATGTATGCCCTTACTATCTTGTTTCCCAATAAGAATGTATGACTACAATCCACCAATAAAAATTGAAAAAAAAGAAAAAAAAATGAGGTATGTGATCTGTGGAGAGGGCTGAGTGAACCATACAACTAGGCAGGCTGGGCACTGATGGGAGAACTTTTGAAAACTAGAGTGGCCATCTATACCACATTGGGTGGTCAGAGATTCGGATGCCCTAAAGGCCTATAGGGGTCAGAAAGGGTGAGTTAGGTCTCCCTACACCTGGAACAAAAAAAAAAAAAAAAAAAAAAAGAAGGCAGATGGGCTTTCTGCAGGAGTCACAGTAGAACTTATATTCTAGTTTCTTAGATTTAGGTATAAGGGTGAAAGGGAAAGGGGAAAACCTTACCCTCAACTTCTCCACTTCTTTTATAACCTGGAGTATCTCTGAATGCTCATTGTTTAGGATATTTGCCATTGTTTTAATGTAGTTTGTTCCTCTGAAATTCAGGTTGAAATTTAATCCCCACTGTGAAATATTAAAACGGAGACTAAGTGTAAATTTTAAGAGATGATTAGGGGTCTGTCTTTATGGGTAGATTAAGCCATTCATGTATTTCATGGAGTAATGAGTTATCTAAAAAGTGATTATGCTCTAAAGACCAATTTGGCCTGACTTTTTCTTTTCAATTTTTATTAGTGTATTGTAGTCAAATATCTTAATGGAGTATAAGATGGTAGAGGCATACATGCACATATCACTCATTTAGCCCTTCTGCAATTTCTTTCCTTCCCCCTACTTCATTTATTCCCCCTTTCCTCCATCTCATGATTGGCTTAGTAATTGACTTTGATATATTTGTGAATGTAAATTATATATATTAGGGAATTTTTCTCTTTGCCCTCCCATCCCCCTTAGTTTGGTCACCTTATTTGCTCATCTATGGTTTCTCTTTCTTGTCTAGAATTACTCCCATGACTCTTTTTCTCCCTAGCTTTCACATATTAGGGAGAGCATTTGATTTCTTATTTTTTCTGACTGACTAATCTCACTTAGTATAATGTTCTCCAGTTCGATTCATTTCCTAGTAAATGCCATAATTTAGTTCTTCTTTAAGGGGAGGGCTGAGTAATATTGCATTGTGTACATATCCCATAGTTTTCTAATCCATTCACCTGTTGATGGACATCTTGGCTGTTTCCATAGTTTGGCAATTGTGAATTGTGTGGCTATGCATTAGTTTTTTTAAAATTTTGTTTCCATTTTTTTTAGTATACATGGGATACCCTGCTTCAGAATTTTGCCAGCAAGAAGGTCATCATCAAACACAACCCCTTCACCTTGGATAAGAGGAATGAGCCAAAATAAATATTTCGCTTTTTTAAGAATAAAAAAATTACTATAAAAATTTTAAAAAAGTTTTATTATTATAGTGATTGATATATACCCATGTTTACAGCAGCACAGTTCACAATTTACACTTTTTATCAAGTGTACCCCTAATTTGAGCTTCCCATACACTGTTCTGAAGAAGGTTAGTTTATGTTTGAAGGGAAGAAATTATTTTCTTTCTGTCTGCTTCACTCATGGGTAGCATCTCTGAGCTTTGAATATTTAGTGATGTAGAAACAGATTTTGATATGTTTATATATCATATATATTGACAATAGGTTGCCTTTTTCAGAGTGATGTCCTGATTTAAAAGCAGCCATCAAGAAAGGAACTGCATTCTGGGTCTTTTTGGACTTTATATCATATCTTTGATTCTGCCATATGAGAAAACTTGTTTTATTAATTTGCCTTACTTTACTTTTTCCCTAAGAGTAAGGACAGGATTGATGGTGAGAGCCCTACATTTTTTTTCTTTTCTTTTTTGTAGTAAAATTTTTGCAAGATAAAATTGGTAAAATAAATAATTAAATAAAATTGATACCGGTATCCTGTCTCTCCTGTGGTGGTACTGTGGTCATAAAATGGTAATTGGAGGAAGACAGAATTCAGACACTTTGATTGAATATGATTGTAATAAACTTTATATTAAACTGAGCTCATAAGATGGGAAGAATAAAGTTTTAATTACACCCTCTGCTTTTACTAAATTAGTATATTTTATTGATTCTTCTTTATACTCTTAATATATTTTCTGTATACTTCAAAAGGTTTTTATGTTTATCATGTTCACCAGTTATGTTTGTTTTATGGATAGTGGATTTACAGAGCTCTTTGTGCCATTATTTTCACATGTTTTTACAGGATCACCATTGTTTTTGAGTATTTATTTCTTGACATTATATTGAGACCATTAAATAAGACAGTATGTTAAGCCCTTATTAAATAATTTCTAACATAGTTTTTACAGAGATAAAACTGACACTTGCCAAGGACACATACATCAGAAGTATGAGTATTGTCATTTAAAACAAGTTTTGTCTTACTTCTAAGTTTATGTTTTTCAGCACTATGTAAGTATATAGAGTAGAGTGTGGTGACCAGAATATTAGCACCTGCTCATGCTCAAACAAATTGGCCCCAAGAGACAGGCTTTAAAATGTAAAATAATGACCAACTGAGGGGTTTCATAGCTAGGTAGAAGGAGCAGAAAGTGAATATTGGTAATCAAGAAAACTCAACTCAATTCAATTTTATCATCAGGGATTGCTACTTCTAACAAGTTCTTTAGCCTTAGTGATGTAGAAAAAGTGTGCAAAGGCATGTAACTGATTACATAAATTTTTTCATATTCAACAAGCACTTCAAATTGACAAACAGCCTGAAACAATAAAGAGTATATTATAATCAGCACAAGAGAAATTCTTAAATCAGACAAAACGTTTCTCTAGTAAGGCAGTACCTAAACACATGATTTAATTACTGTTATGTCTTCATGTTCCATAAAATGATAGATAAAAATTTAGAGAGACTTGACCAACCCATAAACTTTTAAAAGGCTTAATAGAAAGACTAGGATATGCATTTTTTAATATTAGTTTCAGAATATCTTAATATATAAACATTTAAAACCTGATCCTATACTTGGAGAGGACACCAACTATAGTTTAAATGTATACCATTTATGTTCAATAAAAATTTAAAAAATAATAATAAAAAAATAAAACTAAACTAAACTAAACTAAATAAAACCTGATCCTTATGCACTTGCCAGACTGACATATTTTAAATCTGAAGCTAGATCCAGAAGTAAAAAAAAATCTGTGTTTGAGTATTTTGTTTTACTTTGCACAATTTATATTTATTGCACTGATTATAATGTGATTAAAGTAGAATGAAAGTAGAAGAGAAAAAAATCATTCATAAGACTTGGTATATCTTTGTATTTTTGTTGTGCCAATAAAAAGACAATAGAATCCTGATTATTAGAAAGATATTATTTTTAAATGAGAATTGAATGGTTGACTATTAAAAACTTTATGGAAATAGCAGTTATTAAGTTAACTCTGCCAAAATATGAGGAAGGCTGAATAAAACTACATTGTATATATACCGTACTTTCTCTGTTTATTCAACTGTTGACAGAAACCTAGATTGTTTTTATAACTTGACCATTGTGAATTATGCTATGACAAACAGAAGAATGGGTGTATTTTCAGGGAATGTTGTCATTAATATTTTTTGATAAACACTGAGGATGGGTAGAGTTGGATCATATGATTTTTTCAGTTTTATGTTTTTGAGGAACCTTCATACTGATTTGCATAGTGACTGAACTAATATACATTTCCAACAACACTATACGAGAGATTCCTTTCCTATATTTATTGCTATTTGCTTCTTCATTGTTTCCACTCTGACTGGAGTGAGATGGAATTTCATTGAGCTTTTGAAGAAAAAATAATGGAAGGGCAGAATTATGTTAATCAAAATGACTCAGACTCAAAGATACAATTGAAAATTTTGTCTCATATATGAAAACTATAGAGAAATAAATCTCATAAAAATAAGAGAAATGCCACTAGCGTAAAGCCAGGAATGGTGGCCCATGCTTGTAATCTCAGTACTTCATTACTTCAGAGGTTGACACAGGAGGATCACAGGTTCACCACCAGCTTCAGTTACTTAGTGAGGTCTTCTCCAACTTAGTGAGACATTATTTCAAAATAAACAATAAAAATAGGATTGGGAGTATAGCTTGGAGGTATAATGCCCCTGGGTCCCATCCCCAATACAGGAAAAAAATAAAGCACCTAGGGTAAAGAAAAAGAATCAGAAAAATGGAGGAGGGGGCAATATGGGTGATCAGAAATAAAATGTTATATGTATATACACATATGCCACAGTGAATCCTTATCATTTTGTACACTTATATTTAATGAAAAATATTGAAAAACATATCTTCCTAACCCAGGGATAATGTTAACACAATCTGAATAATAAATGTAATACATTTTAAAAGTCCACTAAACTTGAAAGGCTACTTTTTCTAAATTTTGTTTTGCATAAAAAATAAACTTTTGCAAATAAATGTACAAAAATCACTACAGTATTACATTTAAATTATTATATATATATATATATTTGATGCATTGTAATTATACATCATACTGAGGTATAGAGCAATAGAAAAATATATGCACAAGTCTCTTGGGGTACTTCCCTCCAGGTCCCCTCCTTCTTTGTGCTCTCCATACATGTCTTTGATATGAATATTGGCAATTTTAAATATACACATAGGCTGGGCGTGGTGGCACACGCTTGTAATCCTCACACTTGGGAGGCAGAGACAGGAGGATTGTGCAAGTTTGAAGCCAGCCTTGCTGTCTTAACAGATGCTGTTTCAAATATATATATATATATATATATATAAATGTATATATGTATATGTATATATAGGTCTGGGAGTGTAGCCCGGAGGTAGAAGGGCTTCCAGGAACCCCAGTACCACAAAAATAAATAATAAATAATAAATAAACACATACCATTATATTGACTGTTATATTTTTTTTCTTTTGGTGGTACTGGGGATTGAACTCAAGAGTGTTCTTCCTCTAAGCTATACCCCCAGCCCTATATTTTATATTTTATTTTGAAACAGGGTCTCACTAAGTTGCTGATGACCTCATTATGTAGCTGAGTTTGGCTCTGAACCTGTGATCATTCTGTCTCAGCCTCCCAAGTACTGGGATTACAAGCATGTGCCATCATGTCCAGCTTAGCTGTTCTTATCTCTGTCTCCTCTCTTCTCTTTTCCAAAGCCCCTCCATCAGTTGATTTGAGCATTGGCTGTTTTATCTGATGTTACCCTTGCTTCCCAGCTTCCACATATAGAGAAACATGCAATTATTCAGTTTTTGAGACTGGCTAATTTCACTTAGTATAATATTCTCCAGTTCTACACATTTTTCTACAAAATATTATTTACTTTATAATACTCAAAAATATTATATTCATTTATAATACTCAGTATAATATTCTATAGTTCTATACATTTTCTGCATAAAAGAGCATAGTTTTCTTTTCTATGGCTGAGTAAAATTCCACTGTATATATGTACAACAGTTTTGTAATTTACTCATCTTTTGATGGACACTTAGGCTGAATCCAAAATTTAGCTCTTGTAATTGTGCTACTCTAACATGGATATGTATGGATTACTATAATATTTGGGCTTCAGTTCCTTTGGAAAGATGCCCAGAAGCACTGTTTCTGTGTTATATGGTAGTTCTACTACAAGTCCTCTGAGAAACCTCCATGTTGATCTCCAAAGTGGTTGTACTGTATTGCAGTCTCACTAACACTTTATATTAGTTCCTATTTTCCATATCTTCACCAGTGTTTATTATTGTTTGTATTCTTCTTGAATGCCATCATAACTGTAATAAGATGAAATCTCAGTATACTCTTGATTTGCGTGTTCTTGATTGTTCGTGATGCTTATTTTTTTATATATTTATTGACCATTTGCATTTTTCTTTTGAGAAGTGTCTATTCAGTTGAATTCCCCATTGTTTATTTGGTTATCTCTTTTATTATTGTTTAGTTTTTTTAAGCTGTTTATATATTCTGGATATTAGTTCTTTTTCAGATGGGTAGCTGGCAAAGATAGCTCCCATTTTTTTAGGTTTTCTTCTTAGACTCTTGATAGTTTCCTTTGCTGCACAGAAGCTTTTCAATTAAATGTCATCCCATTTGTTAATTCTTGTTTTAATTTCATGAGTTTTTAAGGTCTTATTGAGGAAATTTCTACTAGTACCTATATATTGGTGTATTGGTACTATGTCATTAGATGAGCAAATAAGGCTTCTGACTGAGGGGATGAGAGGGGGGAAGAGGAAAATTCTCTAATGCACATGAAGTACTTTAAAAACATATCAATGTCAATCACTAAGCCAAACATGAGAAGGAGAAAGGAGGAGGAAATGGGGTGGGAATTGGGTTAGGGCTAATTGGGTAATGTGTGCATGTATTTTTCTGCCATACCTCATTAAGATGTGTGACTACTTAACTACTGAATAATATTTTATTCTGTATATGTGACACATTTCTTTATTTCCCTGTTGGTGGGCACCTGTTTTTAATATATTTTTATTACTGCATTATATTTATACATCATAATGGGGTGAAAAACTTGTGTAGACATAAATGCACACATCACCAAAACAGCCCCCACCCAGTCCCCACCTCACTCTGTCCTCATCCCTCCCTCCCATGCTTTTAGTGGTTGACTTTGATATAAATAAGTATATTATGTGCTTTAAAGAGTTTCCTTCCCCCCTCCCATCCCCACAGTTAAGTGGCCTTATTTGCTCCTCTATAGGATCTCCTTTTTCACCTGGAGTTTCTCCTATGACCCCTTTCACCCTAGCTTTTAAATATTAGGGAAAGCATCTGATTCCTTACTTTTTGCAATAGACTAATCTCACTTAGCATAATGTCCTCAAGATCCATCCATTTCCCTGTAAATACCGCAGTTGTATTTTTTTTTATGGCTGAGTAAAATTCTATTGTGTACATATCCCACAGTTTTAAGAAGAATGAATTCCTGTGTTTTACAGCACAATGGATGGAAGTAGAAAACTATTTTTAGGTAAAAAAAAAAAAGCCAGACATAGAAACACAAATATTACATGGTCTCACCTGAATACAGTTCCCCTGAATACAGAATAGTGATTGCCAGAAGCTGGGGAGGGTGAGGAGGAATGAGTGGATGGGGGAGAGTTGATCAGTACATACTGTGTGATGTGTTGAAATATCAAGCACAACCCTATTAACATGGGATAAAAATAGTAATCTGTCAGATAATAATATGAGTTCTGCATTCTAAAAAAGATATATGACTACAAAGCACCAATAAATTTTTTAAAGTATAAAATATACTTTATACAGTTGGAATAAAAAATAAATTTTATGAACACATATAAACCTTCAAAAATAACACTGCTGATCTTTTGGAATGCAATCACCTAAGAATAGAACTTGGACCACTGTCATGGGATTCTTTTAAGTATGAGTGATCTGCAACAGTCAAAACCATAGACACAGCACAATTTGGCTAAGAAAACCATCTAGGTCTTAGAAAATGATGGTCTTTTTATAAAAAAAAATCTTCTTGAGCTTGGATATACTACACTTTTTCAAGGCACAGGCTGTTATAACTACTTAGAGACCTGCCTCACCATATTTTAATAGATATATCAGTAAGGAGACATGAGTGAATGTATTGTGTACAGTGCTTGAAATTTTCCTAGAAATATTCTTGTTATACTTAAGAAATTATATTTAGAACTTTTGTGAATGTTCTATGATGAAGAAAGATGCCTGTGCTTTTTCTGCACACTTCTTTTTGATATATGGTCAGAACAAACATATCTATATTAGGATGTGAAGGCAGTCAGTATACATGTGGAATAATGTGTGTAAATACTCTAATAAATGTAATCTTCCAGCAGTTATCCCATTGCTGGTACTTGATATACTTAGAAAACACACACGGATTGACTTTTAGAAACTGCATGCTCCACATTCTTAGGAGAAAAATTGAATATAATCAAAATGTATGAGAGGTGAGAGTATATAATTAGAACAAAAGCCAATAAGGAGAAAGTCATTCTCAGACATATACTGATTACTAGTAGACCAAATATCCTTCTCAGAGTTGGAAGATCAGTAAATTACATAATGAAATAAACACTATTATCATTATCTTTTCAATAATACAGTGACTCATAACTTGTGAAAATTAAAATCATAAATGAGGTTAATCTAATCACAGTGTTACACATTTGCAATTCCAGTGCTTAGGAGGCTGAAACAGGAGGATCGTAGGTGTGAGGCCAGCTCTAGTAACTTAGCAAGACTCTGTTTCAAAATAAAAAATTAAATACAAAAAGTACTGGGACTGTGTCTCAGAGTTGAATACTCCTGGATTCAATACTCAGAACAATAAATAAACAAACAATAAACAGAAAAGACATTAAACTAGATAAAACAATAAAATAATGTAAAAATGAGTAGTGCTATTCCCATAATTATAATTAGAAATGAACAATATTCTAACAAGAACTGGATTTAAATTGACTTTATATAGTGTAATTATACAAGAATATGCATCTGAACTTAGGTATGGGAGTATGATACTAATCATATTGAAAATAGTATAAAGAACCTCTTATTACTTTTGTCCTTTAAATATAATTTTATCAATTAAAAAAGAAGCCCATTGGCCTGGTGTGGTGGTGCATACCTCTAATCTCAGTACATGGAAGGGCAAGACAGAGGAATCACAGGTTCAAGTCCAGCTTTAGAAACTTATGTATGCCCTCATCAATTTAGTGAGACCCAGTTTCAAAATTTATAAAAAAGTAAAATACTGCTGGAGTTGTAGCTCAGAGATGGACTTCTTCTGGGTTCAATCCCTTATGACATAAAGAACAACACAAGTAAAACAGAGAATAAATTTTAGTTGTTACAATTACAACTATAATAAAGACACAGAGATAAGTCTTTTCTTTTTGTTATTATTGTTGTTCCTTGTTTTCGTTTTGTATTATCTCTGCAGTTTTGGGATTGAACCCAGGGATTCAAATACATTAGACAACTGCTATAACAATTAGTAATATCTCCAACTTAAAATATGAGAACTTAAAAATAATTATCTGTGTCTAAGGTAAGAATATTAGAGTAAGCAGCTATAAAATTGTAAAAAAAAATTTAAAAATATAACATGAGAAACATTTTGTGCAGTACCAGGGCACTGTGCATCCAAGCTACATCCCCAACCCTAGTTTTTAATCTTTTTATTTTTGAAACAGGGTCTCACTGACTTGTGAAGGGCCTTGATAAGTAGCTTGATGGTGTCTGTGAACCACCAACATCCTGTCTCTACCTCCCGAATTCTAGTACAAGCTTGTGCCACCACACCTGGCCAACATGAGAAAATTTGTACTTCAGTATCTTTTAATATGGAAATAAATACTATAAGTGATTGTGCTAATTGAGTACATATTTATCCAATAAATTGCTTGTAATAAAGATGTAATATAGAGAGATAGAATATGTATCAAAACAACTTTTAAGCTACCTTCATACATATAACAAAATAACATCTCTAAATTATTTAATTTCATAGTGAACACATTTTTAAATTTTTATTGATGCATTGTAGTCATACATCTTGAAGGGGCACAAGATGGTAAAGGAATAAATGCACATATCACTTACTTAGCCCTTCCCCAATTCCCACCCCATTCCCTTTCTCTTTTCTTCTCATGTTGGCTTAATGACTGACTTTGATATGCTTATTAACATACACCATGTCCAGTAGGGAAGTTCCTTTTTCCTCCCTCCCACCTCCCTCAGTGATGTCACCTTATTTGCTCATCTATGGTTACTCCTTACTCGTCTAGAGTTATTTTAATGTTTAAAATCTCTGCTTCTATTTCCACTCATTCTCAATATAACTCTTTATAAAATATAATTTTATTGGTGTAATGTAATTATACATTGTAATGAGGTATAATGTGATAGAAACATACATATCGCCCAGCGTGGTGGTGCATGCTTGTAATCCCCGCGCTTGGGAGGCGGAGAGAGTAGGATGGCGCAGGTTCTAAGCCAGCAGTGCTGGCTTTAGAGACCCTGTTTCCAAAAATAAAATAGGTCTGGGAGTGTAGCCCGGAGGTAGAAGGGCTTCCAGGAACCCCAGTACCTCCAAAAATAATTAAAAAAAAAAACGAAACATACATATCTACATAGCACTTGGTGTGTTTCTTTCTGGATCCTACCCTGTTCCCTCCCATTTTCATACATGTTACTGAGATTAGTATTGAAATTTTATATATGCCCATATCATTATTTAAACTGTTACCTTTATTAGATCTCTTTTCACCATCCTCTCTTTTCTAAGCCCCCTTTATCATTCCCTAGAAGCCTCTACTGCTTTATCTGAGGTCATTTTTTGTTACCCTAATTTTTATAGCTTCCACTTATGAAAGAAAACATACAACTGCTCACTTTCTGAGACTTTTTAATCTCATTTAGCATAATATGCCCTAGTTGTATCTATTTTCCTGAAAGTGACATAATTTTTTTCTTCTTTATAGTTGAGTCAAATTCTACTCTACATATATTACACAGTTTTGTAATACATTTATCTGCTGAAGGACACCTAGGCTGATTACATAATTTGGCTATTGTGAAATGTGCTTCTATATATCTCTTCATGATTGCTTAATTCTCATTTCCTTTTCTTTCTTTTCTAGAAGCAGTATATGACTATATCCCTCTTTAAAGGATATGATAAAATGAAGAAACAGGAATGAGCTTGCTATATATATATATATATATATATATATATATATATATATGTTTGAATACTGAAAATGTATAGTAACATATATTTATGTCTAAAATATTCACTAAAATGTAAGCAAGCTCACCCCAGGTAAAGCATGCTAAAAAATGTTTATAATTTGCTAAACAGCAATACATTTAGATATATCGAATATTCTCTATTTGACAATTTATGCTATAACAGCTACAAGATAAAAACTGGTTTTGTATCCAATTTAAAAACATGAATGTACTTCTTTTTTACCCTAGAGCTTAAAGACAATTTACAGAAATAGGCCAGTATGAAGTATTGCCACAATAAACTTGTTTTACTTCTCTTTTGTAGCAAAAATTAGGAAAACACTGCAATGCTGTTGAGTCATAAAATATGTTAGCAATAAAACAAACACAAGCTTTCAGTTTTATTTAATTTCTTCCACTACCATCATTATTTAGAGATTTCTTTACTCTTTCATATGTATAAAAGTAATTCATTTAAAAAATTAAAAGTAGAAGACAAATTTAGAAATTTTTATATACTTTAATTGGTGCATTATGGCCTCACATCATAATGTAATCATGTTGACAATGACGTACATTACTTGTTTCATATAAAAATGTGACTTAAAAATAACTTTAATTCAAAAAATTTTACTATGTGAACATCCAGTGACCATATACGTTTTTAACCAAGCTACTTTTATTAAACATCATTAAATCTTGATCAATTATGAGATGAATCTATGTTAAATAAATACCCTGAAATAAAATCATTACTATACTTGTTTCTATTCATAATGTAAAGCTGTTAAAACATTAAAATTATTTTTTGTTAATTTATCCATATATTCAGTATTTTTCAATTATAATATTTAAAATAAAGTATAATATATAAACTTACTTTATTTGTAGTTGATCCAAGTTATAATACTTGTAATTAACAGAAATAAAACAAAAGTAAACACAAAGTATAATTACCTGATATATTTATATAACATAATTATCTTAACATTATTACAATGCTATTATTAAAATAAGTTTTAAGTTACAACAAATGTGCAGAGAACACAAAGAGATTTTATATTGTATATGACCCAGTTTTGGGTCAAGGGAGAATTTCTGTAAAATAGTGTTATGTCAGAAGTAGAATGACCCCAGTAGAGTTCATTTACTAATTTAGGGGTTGATATGGTTTGGTGATAGAAATTGTAACCTCAGAATTTATCTGGGTGGTAGCCTGGGCTAACTGGGTAGTGGCTTGAGAAGCTGAAGCTGAGTCCTTGGGGGTGTGGTTTTGGCAATTGTGTTTGTGTGTTTGAATCTTCTCTCTTCTTCTCTCTTCTCTCTTCTCTCTTCTCTCTTTTCTCTCTCTCTCTCTCTCTCTCTCTCTCTCTCTCTCTCTCTCTCTCTCTCTCTCTCTCTCTCTCCCTCTCTCTCTTTTTCTCTTATCTATCTAGCTTCCAGCCTCCATGACATGAGGAGCAGGGCCCTTGTGCTCTGTGTTCTTTCTCTCTGCTTACTGACGACATGCCCTGAGCTTAATACCCTGATCTCACATGGAGTCAACTCAAGAACGCAAAAAATACTATGAGCAAATAAATCTTTCTAATTTTGTGTGGTTAGGTTTTATGGATTATGGCAGTGAGAAAGTTGACTGAATCAAAAAGCATTTGTCATTGAACTTATTTAATTTTTTTCATCAGAAATTATTTCTAATGTCTCAGAATCAGTTCAGTGTTAAAGTGGTTGCTTAGTATGCTTAAGGCCCTGAGCTGAGTCTCCAGAATAACAAAAAAGAAATTGTTTTTTAATTTAATTGCAGAATTAAATAATATGATAAAAGTTCTCTGTCAACTGAGATCAAAGTGGAAACAAATCCTAAAAAAGTTCACAACTCTGAACAGATATGAAGAATGATCCAGAGTAATTGGATAAGACTTCCCTACATTATAAGGAGAAAGAAAAGGGTGGTGGGCTTACAGTAACATCCAGTTTCCTCAGTTCTCAAGTCCACCAATAAAAGTCACAAGAGAGTACACATACTCAGAAGTAATATTTCTCTTTCTGGAAGAACAAACAAGGGAGATCTAATTCACCACCCTCTAGTGTGACATGCATTGCCTCTTTCAGGCTTTAGAATTCCCTAATTCAAGTAAATCCTGGGACACCCAGCATTCACTCCTCAGTACCTCTAACAGCCTTGGATACACCATAAGTAGCCTCATAATGTCCTTGTTTAAGCCATCAATCACAAGAATTCTCAGGATTTTTCTTAAGCCTCATGTAAGGTATCTATCACAAGAATTCCCAGGATCCTTTGTCACCTCTAAACTTCCACAATCACATACACATGTAATGTTTTGTATTCTCTGTTTTAATAGTCCTTAATTATTGTTTGTTTCAAGATACTACTACAATCTTAATTTTATGAGTTTTTTTTTTTGTCTTCATTATCTAGAATTCTTCTACAGTGAAAAGTTTTCATTCACCAATTATTTGGTTACCTGGACAAAGAGTTCATACAAAGAAAGTAGAATGCATATTTATTTACCTATGTTCTACCCACTGTCAAAATAATTAACTGATTTCATTCTGTTGCTCCAATGACTTTAGTAATAATAGGAATTCACGATTTTTATATATTTGATGTCCTCCAATCTACTTCCTTGCTCTTTGAATTGCTTTGAATAATCAAATTATCCAATCTTTGAACAATGATTAATCCAGTAATGAACCTCTTAGTCCTCTGTTTATAATCCTAGCAATCCTTAGTCACTTTTTTACTGCTCACTCTGAAATAAAATACTTTTCTATGAAGAATTAATTTTTTCAATGAGAATTGTCACTCAAATAATATGTATATAATACCAGTAATACTTGTATTGATTGGGTTCTTCATTACTATGAATCTTCTTCAATGCCAGAGGTATGAACTATATATGTTCACTGATGTGCACCATATATGTATGTATCTATGTGATAATTGTATTACATATTTTAGTTTTTTTGTTTACATAGAAAAGCAGTATTAATATAGAATACTGAATATTTCATAAATATGATGAATTTTCAAAAATTAAATGCATTTATATGCCAAAATTAAGATCATGAAGCTGAAATTTATTATTCCCCCATGCACTCTGAGTCCATGTCAATTGTAAATGATTACTACTATCACTTTTCACAACATAAATTGGTGTTGCCTATTTTATTATAAATACAAATATATGAAGCATTGACTATTCAACTTCTTCACTTACCAACTTCTTCACTTTCATTAGCTCTACATACTGTTATGTTTTCTGGTATTTAAATATATATCCACTGATTTTATTTTTTGCTTATTCTAACAGTTTTAAAGAGAAATGTGTTTAAATAGTTACTATATTTTAAAATATAATATAAATGCATTATATGTAAATATAAATGTCATATATTTATATTATTCATATTAATATATGTCAAATCTATATAATATGATATATAATATAAATATGTCACATGTCCATATTATATATAATTTAAAGCTATATCACAAGCTACACAGTATTTATTTATTTATTTATTTATTATTTTTTTGGTGTGTGTGTGTGTGTGTGTGTGTGTGTGTGTGTGTGTGGTACTGAGGATGGAACCCAGGGGCATTTTATCTCTGAGCTACATCCCAAGTCCTATTTATTTGACTTTTTATTTTTAAACAGGGTCTCTATGAGTAGCAAATGACATCACTAAATAGCTGAGGATATCTGCTAAGCGCAATCCTTCTATATCTATTTTTGATCCATCTCAAGTTGACTCCTATACAAGGTGAGAGATAAGAACTTAGTTCCTTCTTCCTACAAATGTATAGTTAGTTCTCCCAGCACCATATTGAAAATGGTGTCTTTTCCCCAGCAAATGAGTTTGGCCCCTTTGTCAAAGATTAATTGACTATAGGTGTTTGGGTTTGTTTCTGTATCTTCTATTCTGTTCCACTGGTCAATCGGCCTGTTGTTGTGCCAATACCATGCTGTTATTACTAATATTGCTCTATAGAATAATTTGAAATCCAGGATTGTGGTGCCTCCTGCCTGGTTCTTGTTGCAGAGTATTGCTGTGGCTATTCTGGGTCTTTTCTTTCTCCATATAACATTTATGACTGATTTTCTATGTCTATAAAGAATGTCTCTCATATATATATATATATATATATATATATATATATATATATATATATATTTTTTTTTTTTTTTTTTTGGTGGTACTGGGGTTCCTGGAAACCCTTCTACCTCTGGGCTACATTCCCAGACTCATTTTTTATTTTTATTTGGAAACAGGGTCCCATAAGCCAGTGATCCTGGCTTCGAACCTGCATGATCCTTCTGTCTCTGCCTCCCAAGCACGGGGATTATAAGCATGCACCACCACGAATGGCAGATGTCCTTGGTATTTTGATATTTTAATGGGAATTGCATTGAATATATAGATCACTTTTGGCAGAATGGCCATTTTGATTATATTTATTCTACCTACCTATGAGCAAGGGAGATCTTTCCATCTTCCAAGGTCTTCTTAAATTTCTTTTTTTAATGTTTTACAGTTTTCTTTGTAGAGGTCTTTCACATCTTTGGTTAGGTTTAATTCCTAGGTATTTTGAGGTTAGAGTGAATAGAATTGTTTTCTTTATTTCCTTCATTGTGGATTAATGGTTGGCATAAAGAAAAGCAACTTATTTCTTTAGATTGATTTTATATCCTGCAACTTTGCTGAATTGGTTATATCAGCTCCAGAAGTCTTTTGGTTGAGTTCTTTGGCTCTTCTAGATAAAGGATCATGTCATCCTCAAATAAGAATAGTTTTAATTCTTCTTTCTATTTGGATTCATTTGATTTCCTTTTCTTGTTTTATTGCTGTGGCAAGTGTCTCGAGGACTATGTTGAAAAGTAGTGGTGATAGTGGGCATCCTTGTCTTGTTCCTGATTTTAGAGGAAATTCTTGCTGTTTTTTCTCATTCAATATGATGCTAGCTTTGGATTTACTGTATATTGCCTTAATGATGTTGAAATACATTCCTTCTATTCCAATTTTCTGCAGTGGTTTTAACATAAATGGGTGTTGGATTTTGTCCAATGCTTTTTCATCATCTATTAATATGATCATGTGGAGTTTTTCCTCACTTCTATTTATGTGGTAAATAACATGTTTTGATTTGTGTATGTTGAACCAGCCTTGTTTTTCTGGGATGAAACCGACTTGGTCATGGTGTACAATTCTCTTGATATGGTTTTGATTGCACTTAGCTAGGATTTTGTTTATAACTTTGGAATCTATATTCATTAAGGATATTGGACTGTAATTTTTATTTCTTGAGGTATTTTTGTTTGGGGATTAATGTGATACTGATCTCACAGAAAAAATTTCGGAAAATTCCATCTCTTTCAGTTTCCCAGAACAAGTTGTGAAGTATTGGTATTAGTTCTTCATTGAAGGTTTTATAGAATTCAGCTGGAAAATCATCAGGGCCTGGGCTTTTCTTTGATAGCATAATTTTCATTGCATTTTCTATTTCTTTGTTTGCTCTTGGTTGGTTTAGGCTTACTATGTCCTCTTGGCTCAGTTTAGGTAGATTATATATGCTTAGAATTCTATCAATTTCTTCCATGTTTTCCAGTCTGTTAGAGTATAAATTTTCAAAATAGTTTCTGATAATCCTCTGAATTTCCCCACTGTCTGTGGTGATGTCTCATTTTTCATTTCTGTTTTTAATAATTTGATTTGGTTCTTTATTTTGGCTAGGTTGGCCAGGGATTTGTCAATCCTATTAATGTTATCAAAGAACCAGTTTTTGTTTTGTTGATAGATATCTTATTGGTTATACTTCTTTGAAACAGCCTGACTGATAAACAGAGGACTTGTGACTCTCTGGCCTGATATTCCCATTTGAGAATGGGTCAACATAAACTCTAATTAGTTGTGAAGTGCTTAAATCTTAATGGTTAAATTAAAATTATATATACAATAGCAGAATTGGCCTATCATTGAAAAGCATATATATCTTTGTTATATATGCAACAAAGCCTTTGAGGAAACATTACATACACTATCCTCATGACTTAAAATAAAAGCCTCCAGCTGGGCGTGGTGGCGCACACTTGTAATCCCTGTGCTTGTGAGGCGGAGACAGGAGAATCATGCAGGTTCAAAGCCAGCCACGCTGGTGTAAGAGACCCTGTTTCAAAAATATAAAATAGGTTTGGGAGTGTAGCCCAGTGGTAGAAGGGCTTCCAGGAACCCCAGTACCACCAAAAAAAAAAAAAAAAAAAAAGAAGAAAGAAAAAAAAAAAAAAACGCCTACAGTCTTTGAAATAACAGAGGTTCTCCTAAATTTATGAGTTTATTTCACTGATAGAAGTAGCTCTATTGAAATAAAATTGTTACCACTGTGTGTAATGACTATTCATATTGACACAAATAAACTTGGTCACTTCATACAGTGGGAACACTCAAATACTCCACCCTTGATGACCAAATTATTTTTTCTTCTTCTTCTTCTTCTTCTTCTTCTTCTTCTTCTTCTTCTTCTTCTTCTTCTTCTTCTTCTTCTTCTTCTTCTTCTCCTTCTTCTTCTTCTTCTTCTTCTTCTTCTTCTTCTTCTTCTTCTTCTTCTTCTTCATTATCACTATTATATAATTATTAGTAGTAGTTGTAAAACAGGTGTATCTTGTCTTATTAAGGGTTTTGTCCAGTGGATCTCTATCAATGAAGTCCAACAACTAATGAAGGGTACAGAAATATGAAAGTTTATTTTATGTTTGGAAAAGATAAAGGACAAAGCATTTTTCCCCAAAGAGGGGGTTTCTGGAAAAAGAGTTACCTTGAAGTTCTTGAGGAATGGATTTAAACTTTCATGAGGTTTTCTATCTGTTCTTTTATGATGGTCAGAATTGGTTTGGGGACCAGTGACTTTTGCACAGTTTCAATCCATAATTTGAATGACTACCTGTGGGCTGGCCAGGGCCCTGATTCCCTGGCACCCATTAGGCTCACCTTCCTGCTAACCTCTTCAATCTCACAGACAGAGGCTGCAGATGGCTACTTTAATGCTTCCTGTTCCCAGGTTCTTTGCCCTGCCTCAGTATTAGCAGAAGTAGTATTAATTTTGAAGATATTAGAAATAAAATATTCAATATGAAAATGACAAATTGGGAAGGAAATAAAAATATAGTTTTAAAATAAAAAAACTTCATAATCCTTAGGTTCACTTTAAAGAGATTGTTTACTCTTAGACAAGAGCCATGAATGAGCCACACTTTTAAACACAGTGTCCTAGTTTCAAGGAAACCCCCTCTCCACCCGGAAGGACGCTGTGGTCCGGGCCTTTGGCCCCGACCCTGGGCGGGTGGGCAGGTGCTGGCAGGCACCCTTCGGTGACCCCCTCTCCACCCGGAAGGACACTGTGGTCTGGGCCTCTGGCCCCGACCCTGGGCGGGTGGGCAGGCACTGATGGGGCACCCCTAGGTGGCCCCCTCTCCACCCAGAAGGAACCTGTATAAAAAAAAGAAAAAGAAAAAAGGAAAATACCGGACAGGGGTCAAGGAGGCCATGGCGGATGCCAGGATACTGGAGATGCAGACAAAACTTATCCAAATGAACTGGAATTATTGGAAAAATTCCCCGCTAAGGAAGACTGCTTCTTCTCTACATTGTTAAGAACCTTGGACATCACCTTTAAGGAGAGAGACTTTAGCAGAGACCAAGGAGAAAGGCAGTGCTGAAAGCGGTCTCTGCGTTGGTGGTGAAGACTTGTATTCAGGAGAAGCAGAAATGGGATCCTACCAACCTTGTTTTTTTTTTTTTTTTTTTTTTTTTTTTTGAGAAATTACACCAAAAGTCGAATGCTACCGTCGTGCATGCTCAGGAACACTGGACAATATTCAGAGTGGAAAATGAGCTTGGGAAAGATTTGAAATGGTGGAGGCAGTGGCAATGGCAGTGGCCAGTACTCAGGGAAGGCAGAGATTTGATGCATTACACCTGGAACCTTTGAAATAATGACCCCAGAGGCAGAATGCTACTACCACACACCCTCGAGAATGTGGGACAAATGTTTGGACAAAGAGGGTGCTCAGATTAGAGCCTGCCGAGGGGTGAGGCCGGCGACGAACACAGCAAAGCTGGGATTGGAGCCTCCGAGGCCTCCGAGGCCAGGATCAGAGCCTGCTGAGGGGTTAGGCCAGTGCTGGGGCCAGCGAGGCCGAGATCAGAGCCTGCCGTGAGGCAAAGCCGGTGCTGGGGCCTCCAAGGCCGGGATCGGAACCAGCTGAGGGGTTAGGCCAGTGTCGGGGCCAGCGAGACTAGAATGGGGGCCTCCCATGAGGTAAGGCCGCTGCTTGAGCCAGCGAGGTCTGGATCAGTCCACCAGGTAGCCAGGCCACAACTGGGATTGTCAAGATTGGGATCGGTATTTGCAACGCGCCATGCACAGAGAAATATCGCAGAAAATTAAAACCAGATGCTTCCCCTAATCAGAAATAACTAGGAGGAAAGGGGCAACAGGAAGTGGTTGAGCTATAGAAAGGGCCCTATAGTGAAGCAATTAAGGTGACCAATCAGAGGGTATGGAATAGGGGAGGATGGAGCCTCTTTAAAAAGTAGGAGGTACATAAACATATGTATCAAAGTTAATCACCAAACAAGCATGGGATCAAGGGAGAGGGAGGGAATGGGATGGGGACTGGATGAGGGCTAATTGGATGATGTGTGCTTGTATATCCTCTCAAGTCTTGTATTCCAATGTGATGTATGATTACAATGCACCAATAAAAATAAATTAAAAAAAAATAAACATAGTGTCTTAGTTTCATACCTCAAATTTCTGAGATTATTAGAGTTCACAAAAAAGTTTCATATTTTGTCAATATCCCCGCACCTCCAAGAGGAAGTCACATATTTGTCCTTCACCTGGGCTTCATGCCTCTACTCTCTGAGATTCTTTTCTCAAAAAAGTTTTCACCATTTTTTTTTTTTTTTTTGTGGGTCTGGGGATGGTACCCAGGGGCATTCGACCTCCAAGCTACAGCCCCTCCCCTATTTTTTATTTATTTATTTTTTTAAACCGGCTGTCACTAAGTTGCAGAGGGCCTCACTAAGTAGCTGAGGCTGTCTGAGAATCGCGATCCTCTGGTCTCAGCCTCCCGAATATTAGGATTACAAGCATGTGCCACCATGCCTGGCTAAGTTTTCTCCTTTGCCAGCCTAAAAATTTAAGCAAGGAGATTGTAATCCCATGTTACCATATGCCACTAGCCACCCCTTTCTCTATGTGACTTATAAAAAAAATTTATAAGGATCCCATGGCACTGTCACACTATCAGGTGGCTCATGTTTTCCCTTGAGTATGTATCTGTACTTTTCTTGAATTAAACCTTTGCCTTTGTCTCTGATTAGAACATGCTAAAATTCTTTTTTCTCTAGAAGTCAAGAACTTTACAGAATTATCATGTTTTCCCATGAGAGTAATAGTACTAGTACTAGAAATTAAATTCAAGAGCATTCTACCTCTGAACTACACCCCTAGCTCTGTTGGTTTTCATTTTGTAACAGGATCTCATTACACTGCTGACAGTCTCACTTAGTTGCTAGGCTTGCCTTGAACCTGAGATCTTTCTGTCTCATATTCCAAAGTACTGAGATTACAGGCCTGTCCAACAACACTCAACTTATGAATGGTGTGATGGTTGGATTTAGAATATCCCCTGGACCTCATGGAAACAAGTAAGCAATGTTCGGAGATGGCTTGGTTAATAAGGAGGGATCTCTGGGGGCTGTATGGCCTTGGGGGTTATATCAGTTTTCTTTTTTCCTTCATTTGTTCACTCTTGCTTCCAGCCTTCCTGATGTGAGCAGCAGAGTTCCCCTCCCCCATTTTTCTCTCTACCTCTCTGTCTCCTGTTGCCATGCTCTGACATCCTGGACTTGCACAAATTGATCTCAGAATTTTCAAAAAACTGAGCAAATAAATCTTCCTTCTTTTAAGTTGCTTGGTCAGTTGCTTTTGATTATATCAGTGAGAATGTTGACTGAGAAAATTGGTATTATCTATTTACTACATTTGGGCTTCTTCACAATTGTCTTGCTGTTTGCTCTACCATTTGAAAAATGTGGGACTGAAAGATTAAGAGATCCTTGTGCAGATATATGTAGTGTAGAAATAAATTACAGCTGTTGATTAAGCTGTCTCATGTAGTCACTCATGTAGATTCCTCAAACAAGGGCCCATTCTTGGCTAAACATGACTAGAATCAGGCTCTTGAAAATTTGCTGTGGGCAGACTGCCATCATTCATAACTTGATCCATTATTTTACCAAACAGGGCAACAATAAACACCATCAGAAACTGGACACAGCTGAAGAGTTCTCTGTTTCTCATGCAGAGGCTACAATTTCATGATAGATTTACGACTCTTGCCAATTTGTCTTATGATGACAGAGATCATGTGGACTGAGCATTGGCCATGATTTTCTTCACAGATTAAATACATCAGACCTTTGACAACACTGTAGTTGCAATTGATGGTGCCTTGCTAGTGTAGACACTTTTCAGAAAACTCTCTTATTGTTCTAGTCTGATTAGTTTATACCACTGTAACCATTTGAATTAATCTGTCATGTGTTCAGTTTTCTGACAATCATATACCTTTTATTGCATAAGTCAGTAAATAATGTCCTAATATTCTAGGTAGTTAATGAAATGTCCAGCATCCTAGAAGCCAGTTTTATGATATTATTTAGTCTTGGAACAGCCTAATTAAAAGTCAATGAAAAAGGATTTATCAAAGTACTTTTCTCAGGTACAGTTCACATAGCAAGAAAGAAGGTATGAACTCTGAGCATACTCAGCACCAAAAAAGAATTAACTCCTTTTGTACACTTTAAATAGTAAACTGAATGAAAGGGGTAAGTGAAAGTGGTATAATCTTAGATTGAAGTGCTTCCCTAAAGAACATCCTTAGGACTGACAGACCAGTACAACACAACCTTTGGGTGTCAGCCCAGCTAAAATGGATTTAGGAAGTTTTCTATTACTGCTGTAACAAATTTGGAGGCTTAAAATAGCACAAACTTATTATCCCATAGGTCTCAAGGTAATAAGTAAAATGAAAATTAAGTTATGACAGGGTTTATTCATTTGTGGAGGCTTAATGGGAGAATCCTTGACTTTTCAAGCTCCTACATAATATCTATATTCTTTGGCACATGGGCTCCTTCCTTCTTCAGAATTATAGCTGGACATTTACAAATCTGTGTGGGGTTCTGACTCTCCTGTCTCCTTCATTCTATTGTAAGAACCCTTTTGTGATTTTATTTGCATAATCTGGATATATATCCCATGTCAGACAGGCCTAGGAACAAAAACCTATAATCCAAGTAATTGGGAGGTTGAGACTGGAGAACTATAGTTTCAAAGCTTATCAATTTAGCAAAGCACTCAGTAACTTAGTGAGATCCTGATTCAAATATAAATAAATAAATAAAATGAATAAATGAATAAATAAGACTGGGGTATAGCTCTGAGGAAAAAGGCTTTCCAGTTCAATACTTAGTGTCACACTCCTACACACACACACACACACACACACACACACACACACACAGTACGTGTCAAAATTATTAATCAGATATAAAAATTTTCTTTCCTTCTTTTGCCATGTAAACTAACATTTCACAGGTCCTGATGATTATAATGTAGGAAGTTTGGGAGTTTAAGGTCATTATTTTGCCTACTACAGAGATTAAAGTTTATCCAGTGGGATGCTGGTGTATTTACATGTTCCTAAATCATAGGTTAGAAAACTTTTTATGCAAAGTGCCTGAAAGTATTAAAATATTCAGAAAATAAGTATACATTGTAAACATAACTAAGATTAATCTTATGAATAGTAAAAAATACATGATCTGGAACTTAAAAGTTGAAATAAAATGAGGTAATACTTTTGCAAAAAGTAGAAATGTTTAAGTAAATATAAAAATACGTATGTTTAAATTTTTGACTTTTATATTTATCACTGTCATTCATTCTTTTTTTTTTTCTTTTTTTTTGGTGGTACTGAGGATGGAACCCAGAGGCTTTCTACCTCTGGGCTATACTCCAAGAACTATTTTATATTTTTATTTGGAAACAGGGTCTCCCTAAGTTGCTGAGAGCCTCACTAAGTAGCTGAGGCTGACTTCGAACCTGTGCGATCCTCCTGTCTTAGCCTCCCAAGTGCGGGAATTACAAGCGTGCACCACCATGCCCAGCATATCACTGTCATTCATTCTTGATAGCTTTGTCAACTGTCACAATATTTGTGACTCACAATAAACATGTTTTTGATATTTTAAATAAAATAATGTTTATAGCCAACTTATTATTGTACTCTCACATAATACTTTTAGATAAAATAAGATAAAATTATAATTATCTAATATAATTTGTATAATGAGGAAATATAAAATCTTAACTTACAAAAATAATTAAAAAAATAAAAAAGCAATCATGTACTACAATTTTAAAATTATGAAAATGTTGATTTTCCTCATATACACTTTTCAAAACAGTATTCAAAGAATTTTAAATATTATCTATAAATTTATGCATAGTAGAAACCCAAATTCTAATTACTTTTATACATTTATAATTTTTTCAAATTTTTTGTACCCATTATTAAGAGTAATTATAAACTGGGTGTGGTGTTACACACTTGTAATCCCAGCATGTGGAATGTGGAGATCTGAGGATCGTGGTTCGAGAACAGCCTGAGCTACTTAGCGAGATCCTTCACAACTCAGTATAACCTTTTTCAAAATTAAAAACAGTAAAAATTAGCGTTGGGGATATTGCTTGGATGTGCAGTACCCCTAGGTTCTGTCCCTAGTACCACACAAAAAAAGTAATTATAAAATGTCTAGAGATGTCCTTAATGATAAAACACTTGTGTAATATGTGAGAGGTTCTTAGTTTGATTCTATAGACATATATGGACGTGTGTGTGTGTGTGTGTGTGTGTATTTCATTTTATTTAAAATTAAAGTATTGCCCATGGCTCGCTATGTTTGTTCCTATTTTATAAAATTTATTTTGGTATATTTACATGAGAAGTAAATGTTGCTCAAGGTTCTTAGTTTTGTTAGCACATGATACAACTTAAAGACATGTTTGTAAATAGATGCTTTTTTTTTTTTTTTTTTTACTTTTCCTTAATTTTACCCTTTTGGGTAGTCTATGACTTTAACTTGAGCTTGAGTCTCAGAAGTCATTATTATTTATTATATGTGGCTGATGTAGATCAGATGGGAAAAACTAGAGCTGAAATTTCAGTGAAGAAAGTGGGTGGAGATCTAGTAAAATTGTCCATGGTGTGTGGGGGATTAAAGACAGCTAATTTAGCACTGCAATATTTAAAAGCACAGTATTACAGAATGAAATATAATTTGAGGTGAAAGCAGTTTTTAAAATATATTCCACTTTCATCATTTTTTTCATTTATGCTATTACCTAGCTAATCTAAATTATAACACATTCTCACTTTACTACTTGGTTATATTATAGACACCCATAATGTATTTTACAGACAATAGCTACTGTAATTTTTTAAAATAAAGATATTATTTTTCTCCCCCATGCTACCTCATTAACATTCTTATATGGCTCTCACTATAAAATATTTTTTATAATTTAAATCATCTTTTTATTATCTCTTTTTACTGTCACAAAATGCTTGGGCTCAATATAACATTATCACTATTACTTTTACTTAAAAAATCTGATCAGTGGAACAGAATAGAAGATACAAAAACAAACCCACACACCTTTTGACAAAGGGCCCAAATTCATACACTGGGTAAAAGACAGCCTTTTCAACAAATGGTGCTGGGAGAACTGGCTATCCATTTGTAGAAAGATGGAACTAAATCCTTACCTCTCACAGTCCACAGGAATCAACTCAAGATAAATCAAAGACTTAGAAATTAGACCAGAGACTCTGAAGTTATTAGAGGAGAGCATAGGCTCAACAGTCCAACACATACTGCACAGGCAGTAACTTTCTCAACAAGACTTCCAAAGCGCAGGAAACTAAAGCAAGAATTAACAAGTGGGATGGAATAAAACTAAAAAGTTTCTTCTCATCAAAGGAAACCATCAAGAATCTAAAGAGAAAGCCTAGAGAATAGGAAAATATCTTTACCAGCCACCACTCAGATAAAGGGCTAATATGCAGAATATACAAAGAGCTCAAAAGACTCTACATTAGCAAAGCAAACAACCCAATCAAGAAATGAGCAACCGAAATGAATAGACACTTCACAAAAGAAGAGTTACAAATGGCCAATAGATACATGAAAAGATGTTCAACATCATTAGCCATCAGGGAGTTGCAAATCAACACTATGCTGAGATTCCATCTAACACCAATCAGATTGGCAAGCATAAAGAAATCAAATAACAACAAATGCTGGTGAGGATGTGGGGAAAGAAGAACTCTTTTACACTCTTGGTGGGAGTGCAAACTAGTTCAGCTACTATGGAGATCGATGTAGAGATTCCTTAGAAAAGTGGGAATACATCCACCATATGATCTGGCTCTACCACTCCTGGGTACTTTTCCAAAGGGGTTGAAATCAGAGAACTACAGTAACATATGCATACCTATGTTCATACCAGCACAATTTGTAATAGCCAAAATATGGAACCAGCCTAGGTCTCCAGCAACAGATGAATATATTACAAAATTATGGGAAATGCACAAAATGAAATTCTTTTCAGCTATAAAGAAGAACAAAATCATACAATTCTCAACAAGATGGAAAGTCCTGCAGAACCTTATGTTAAGTGAGATCAGCCAAGCACAGAAAGAGAAGGAGAATATGTTTTCTCTAATATGCCCAAACTAGGGATCAGATACTCCAGATAATGGAAGAGAAATCTCAACAAAGCTATAAAGGGACTCAGCAAAATCTCAGCAATGCTAGAGGAACTCCAGATAATGGAAGGGAAATCTTAGCAAAGCCAGAAAGGAAGGATAGTAGAGGAAGAAAGCTGAAGTTGATTAATAGAGGAGCTACATCCTAATATGTATAAAAGTATGAATATAACATGGTTACCCTGAACACACATTGTTGGGAGGGGGGAGGGAAAATGAGGGGGGGAGAAAGGGATCCAAGAACAGTTTAAGTGTATACAATTTATTTTTAATAAAAAAACGGAGCAAAAGTAAGCATAAAGTAAGACACAAATTTTAGAAATGAGCAGACTAGGAGAAAGGGCAGTCTTACAGTTCATTCCAACTTTCAAGAACTTTTATCAACTCCCTAATGAAAAACTGAGCATTCAAGACAAATTTTACAACCTAAAATAAGGTATAATATCTAAAAAGTTTTATATTCTTCATTTTATTTCAAAATATTCTCTATCATTATTTGGTGAAAATGGTTATTCATAAAACAATGTTGACCATGCTGAAGAAATTCTGCCCTACATCATTTCTCCTATTTCAGTTTTGTACACTCTGAGACTCTTTCTTTCTTCTGTGGTTACCATCAAAATGACTTTCTCTCTTGCTCATTTTTGTCAATGAGCACTGGTACTTGCTGCTTTTTCTGCCTGGAATCTTTACAAAGATCTCACAGGGATTCTTGCTTACTAGATATTAGCCCAAAGGCCACATCTTCAAATGTGGGTGCTATGATTCCAATCAATACTAGTTATTCATTCCGTCAATCTGTGATGTGAGTCATTTTCTATTACACTCTAAGTTGTTTGTAAAAATAATAGCCTGACACTGAGCGATTGTCTGCCATTTTTACTTCTATAGTCCTAGTTCCTTGAGCACTGCCCACACATAATATTTAAAAGGTAGGTCGGGTGTGGTGGCACACACTTGCAATCCCAGCGCTTGAAAGCCTGAGATAGGAGGATCACACGTGTTCAAAGCCAGGCTCGGGGCCACTGGCCCTAGCACTGGCCTCGGGTACTTAATGAGGCTCTCAGAAACTTAGTGAGACCCTGTTTCCAAATAAAGAATAAAATAGGTTTGGGAGTATAGCCAGGAGGCAGAAAAGCCCCAGGGCTTCACCCCTAGTACCATAAAAAAGGTAAATAAAATAATGAACTAAGAACAATAGAACTTATACAAAATAAAATTATTTGGTAGACACAATGTGGGGAATTCACTGAAATAAAATAGGAGAAAATAGAAGAACTATAGAGGATTAAATTCTACTATATATACAATATATTAGAAGCAAAATCTCTTTCCACATGCTAATGTACAAGTTTGTTTTGCTCTCACTAACAATAAAATGGTAAATATTATAAACAACATTAATGCTTGTTTTAAAATTATAAGTTTTGGAAGAGTTCTGTTATTCAACTCTTGATAAGAAAAACACCTGAGATTGAATGATACCAGACACTGTGTTAAATGTTTTAGGTTGATTACATGATTAATTATTTTACCCTCATAAAGGTTTACTTTATCCTTTTTAAACAGACACAAAACCATATACAATCTATGTATATGTTTTTAAAAGCACATGAAAAATCTGACTCTATATCATGCTATTAACTCTTGTCATTTATGAACCATCAATTATGGAGACACAAACAAGAAGAAATCTAGTCCTGGTGTCCAATGTTTGGATGCTTTATTTGACATTTACCCCCAAATGTTTTTAAGTGTTGTGACCACAAATGCAGCTTTCAGAGTTCCATGGCTTTCCAATGAAAGAAAGAATATGCTGAGATACTGAGAAGATGCTTGCAAGGAAGGGAAAATAAGGTTGAATATTTATTTGAAAAAATTTTATGGAATAGAAATATTAAGTTTTATGTAAACTATTTTTACTTGTTTTTCTACTGATTTCAATTAGAAGTCTCTCTCTCTCTCTCTCTCTCTCTCTCTATATATATATATATATATATATATATATATATATATAACTTACGTAATATATATATTACATAATATTAATATATACATAGTATTAATATACATATATTATATATATTAATACATAGTATTAATATATATATTACTTATGTAAATTATCTATAAACTAAAACCCTGATAATTCTCAAAATTCAAAGTAATATTATAGTATTCTATTGACCAACACTCTAGTCTAAAAAACAAAGATATTAATAACCACAATAACAATAAAAGGTAGATTGTACTGATGGCAAGCATCCCCTAAAAAAGCATAATTAATGTGTAAAGCATTATAAACCTGATTCACATATTTTAACATTTCTATTTGCTTTCTAGAATTTTCTCTATAAATAATCTATATTTCTAGTGTGCATTAGTTTATTCATAGCATTAACATGTAAAGGCATATTTAATTGAATTAACAAAAAGACACTGAGTTTATAGTACTTTATGGCCTAGCCATTCAATTTCTGATTTATTATTTTTACATTTTCAAGAATCTCTGCTATTTTTAACTACCTTCACTTTTTTCTAGTCATGGTGATAGTGTCTTTCTTGGGAATGTAGTAGAATGAAAATGCAAATTCTAAGAACAAAGTATGTAAGGCTTAGGGGTCCTCTAAGTATTTTTGTTGAATGGACAAAATATCATTTTGTAGAAATAATAAATATTAACTGAGCATAACAGTACACACCTGTAATCCTAGTACTTGGGAGGCTGAGACAACAGGATCACAGTTTCAATGACCTTCTCAGAAACTTAGTGAGACTCAGCAACTTAGAAGACCCCGTTTCAAGATACAAAGTAAAAAGTACTGGGGCTAGTAGCTTGGATATAGAATGTCCTGGGATGTAAAACCAACACCTTCAAAAATATATGATGCAAATTTATAAATTTCACATATAAATCAAAATTCGTCTTAGCCACAGATAAAATTATGGGTGACAAAGTATTTTGACAAAGTATTTTAAGTAATTATATTTTGAGTGACAAAGTATTTTGAGTAATTATAAAGAAAAATTCTATGGGTAAACAGGGACAAAGGCTACTCAAAAGTGTTGGAATGACGAGAGACTAAACTTCACTGAAACAAAGGGTGGGGCAGAGAGAATCCTTTATCCTCTAGAGTATACTGATCATCTACCCAAAGAGAAAATAAACTTTTTCTCATATTTTTATGACCAGATGTAATTTTAAAACTCAGAGTGAAGTACCTACCAAACATGTTTTCCTATATTACAAGAGAGACTGGGAGATACAAGTGCCATCTTCTTGGACAATTACATTACAAAGACATAGATCACAGGATTTTCAGACATCTTCTGTGTCTTAAAACTGTCAAAATATTTTTTTTAGATTCATGTATATTTCAAAGGAGGCAGAAAATAAACTGTCTATCACAAATTTTTGAAACTAAATACTCTAAGAAAGGAGAGATCAGAGGATTATAATCAAGCATAAATGAATAAATATGTCTAAAGATTTGTTTTTGTTTTTGTTTTTGCAGTACCGGGGATGGAACCCAGGGACATTCCACCTTCGAGCTACACCGCAGCCCTATTTTTTATTTTTTCTTTTGAAACAGGGTGTCACTGAGTTGCAAAGGGCCTCGCTAAGTAGCTGAGACTGTGAACTTGGATCCTCTGTCTCACCCTCTCAAATGCTGGGATTGCAATCGTGTGTACTATGCCTGTCTTAAATATGTCTGAAGTTTAACAAGACATGGCCTTTTGTCAGTAACATATTTATTTATAACCTCTGAAAAAGAAAAAAAGAAAAACGCCAGAAGTATCCAGTGATCTCTATTGTGTAACAGAGGAAAATGTCTTTGTATATTTATTGTATGTGTGAAATGAAGGAAATATAAGGAAGGGATTTCATTGAACTAAAAAGTTTGCAGCTGTGAGCATGCAGGCTTGATTTTAATTAAAGACCATCTGTATTTGGAATACAAGTCCATTGGAAACTTAACTGCTGTAACAATAGTACAGATACTCTGAAAGCTTTTAATCCTTTAAGAGCAATTAAATTCAATATTTGTTGGTCAGTGAACTGATGGATCAGAATTCAGAAATTTTAAAGCCTTTGTTGTGTAGTTGAAGGTAGATTTGATGCCAACTCCTAATGGCTATGATTTTCTTTTTCAACTTTTTTGCCTGTAAAAAATTGGTATTTTTAAATGAATGGGCAAAACAGAATTTCTCCTACACTGAGTAGATGTGACTCTGAATGAAACATTTTTTCCTAATGATCAATTAGCCCTATTATCTCCTGGTTTAATGGAAAGTCAGGAGGCCAGTCATTCACTTAATTCCCATCATTCACTTTATTAAAATTATAAATAAAATTTCTTAAATTAATTGTTCATAGCCGGGCGTGGTGGCGCACACTTGTAATCCCAGCATTTGGGAGGCTGAGACCGGAGGATCACAGTTCACAGACAGCCTCAGCTACTTAGTGAGGCCCTCTGCAACTCAGTAAGACCCTGTTTCAAAATAAAGAATAACAAATTGGGCAGGGGGTATAGCTCAGAGGTCAAATGTCTCTTGGTTCCATCCTCAGACCAGCAAATAATAATAATAATAATAATAATAATAATAATAATAATAATTTATCAACTTCCTCACAAAAGAGACTGGATAAAAAAATTAAACAAAAATAATGTGGAAAAAGTGCAAAAATAGACTACATAAATTACATATATTACCCTGAATAAAAATCAATTAAAGATGTATTAAAGACCTGTAAATCAGTCCAAAGACCTGGCAGCTTCTTAAAATGTGTATAGGTCTACATAGACACTGGTAAAAAACTTTCTCAACAAGACTGTAATAGCACAAAAAATTCAAGTGAATATCAATATGTAAGACTGCATTAAACTGAAGAGTTTTGTGCAGCAAAAAATAAACTATTAAAAATCTCAACAGAGAGCTGAAAGAATGGAAGGAGACGTTTGCCAACTACTACTCCGATAAAGGACTAATACCTAGAATAAACAGACATATCAAGAAACTCACTACTAAGAAAACAAATAGCCGAATCAAAAAATATGCAAGTTATCTAGACAGTTCATAAAAGAAGAAATTTAAATGGCCAATAAATGTATGAAAAAATCTTAAACATCTTTAGAAATTAGAGAGATGCCAATCAAATCTATACTGAAATTTCACCTAATCTCAATTAGAATGGCAATCATTAAAAATACAAACAACAACAGATTCTGGAAAGGGTATGGAGAAACAGAATCTCTAATACATTGCTGGTGGGAATACAAATTAGTACAACCACTTTGGAAAATTATATGAAAGCTACTCAGAGGAATGGGAATGAACCTACCATATGACCCAGCAATACCACTTCTGGGTATCTATCCAAAAGAACAAAACCAAACTAACAGAATAATTCATGCATGTCTATGTCTATAGCTGTCCAATTCACAATCACTAAACTATAAAACAAGCCAAGATGTCCATCAATAGATGAATGGATTACAAAACTATGTAATATGTACATAATGGAATTTTATTCAGTCATAAAGAAGAACCAAAATTATGTGATTTGCAGAAAAATGAATATAATTGGAGAACATTATAATAAGTGAGATTAGTCAGTCACAAAAAGCAAAAAGACAGATGTTCTACCTAATATGCAGAAACTAAGAAGAAAATGAGACATAAGAGAGACTCCAGACAAAGGAGAAATCTTTGAGCTGTAAAGAAGGGGATCTGACTGAGGGAAATGGGAGGCCGAAGAGGGAAGCACCCTAATGTACATTCAGAAACTTATCAAAGTCAACTACTAAACCAAACATAAAAGGGAGGAAAGGAAGAAGAAGTGGGGTGGACATTGGAGAAGAGATAAATGTGTGATGTGTGCATGTATGTCTCTACCATTCTGTACCTCACAATGATGTATGATTACAGTGTACCAGTAAATAAACAATATTTAAAAATAAAAAATAAAATTGCATATATTTATAAATTAAATTTGTAATAAAAGAGTCATTAATAAAGAAATTTTTAGGTTTATTTTAGTCCTTGGAAATATCAATGCTCAAAATAATTGGTAAAATGTCAGGTTTTTAAAAAAATATTTTTATACTTTTAGTTTCTAGTGGACTCTAGAATCTACTATACACTATTTGAAAAATTTGATTCATATTTGATGTCCTCTAAAGTTGAATATTTTTTATTGGTGCAATGTAATCATGCACTATTATGAGGTATAAGAATGGTAGAGACATACCCCAGTTCCCACAATATTCCCTCCATCTCCTCATGTTTGGCTTAGTGATTGACTTTGATATGTTGGTGAATGTACATAATTGGCATTAGGAAGTTTCTCTCTTTCCTCCTTCCATTTCCCTTAGTCAGGTTACCTTACTTACTTATCTAAGGTTTCTCCTTCTTGGTCTATAATCTTTTCTATGACCCATTTTCTCTCTAGCTTCTGCCTATGAGAGAAAGTATGATTTTTTTTTTTTTTTTTTTTTTTTTTTTTGGTGGTACTGGATTTCCTGGAAACCCTTCTACCTCCAGGCTACACTCCCAGACCCATTTTATTTTTATTTTTATTTTTATGTATAATTTTATTTTATTTTTAATAATTTTTTATTGAACATAAATAGTATACATTTAAACTATATTTGGTGCCCTCTCCCCCCGCCCCCATTTTCCCTTCCCCCCTCCCACCAATGGTTGTCCAGGTTAACCATGTCTTATTCATAATTTTACACATGTTCAGATGTAGACCCTCATTAATCAAGATCAACCTTCCTCCTCTCCTATCTTTCTATTCAAACTTTGCTGGTATTTCCTCTCCATTATCTGGAGTCCCACTGGTATCCTCTGTGTTTCCTAGTTTGGGCATATTAGAGGAAACATATGTACCTTCTCCTTCTGTGCTTGGCTGATCTCACTTAACATAATGTTCTCCAGGGCTTTCCATCTTCTTGCAAATGATATAATTTTGTTCTTCTTTATGGCTGAATAGAATTCCATTGTGTGTATTTCCCAAAGTTTTGCTATCCATTCATCTGTTGATGGAGATCTGGGTTGGTTCCATATTTTGGCTATTACAAATCGTGCTGCTATGAACATAGGTATGCATATGTTGCTGTATTTCTCTGAGTTCAACCCCTTTGGAAAGATACCCAGGAGTGGTAAAGCTGGATCATATGGTGGATCTATTCCCACCTTTCTTAGGAATCTCCACACAGATCTCCATAGTGGTTGAATTCATTTGCATTCCCACCAACAGTGTAAGAGAGTTCTTCTTTCCCCACATCCTCACCAGCATTTGTTGTTGTTGGATTGCTTTATGCTTGCCACTCTGACTGGGGTTAGATGGAATCTCAGTGTAGTTTTGATTTGCATCTCCCTGATGGCCAGTGATGAAGAACATCTTTTCATGTATCTATTGGCCCTTTGTATCTCTTCTCTTGTGAAGTGTCTATTTAGTTCATTTGCCCATTTCTTGATTGGGTTGTTTTCCAAGACCCATTTTATACTTTTTATTTGGGAACAGGGTCTCTTTACCAGGGTGGCTGGCTTCGAATCTGCGCAATCCTCCTGTCTCCGCCTCCCAAGTGCAGGGATTACAAGAGTGTGCCACCACGCCTGGCAAGTGTATGATTTTTTTTATTTTTTAGGACTGACATATCACTTAACATAATGTTCTTCAGTTCTATCCATTTCTCTGCAAATCACATAATTTTGTTCTTCATGGATGAGTAAAATTTAATTGTGTATTTTCTATTTTCCTGAATAGAATTTAGAAATAAACATAATTAAGAAGGTAAAAAATGTCTACAATAAAAATTATAAAACACTAAAGATAGTAATTGAAGATCCAAGATGATAGAGTAAATATAAATAGGTGGAATAAATATTAAAGGGGCCAAAAGTAATCTATAGATTCAGTGCAATTCCTGTTAAAATACCATTGCTATTCTTCACATAATTTAAGAAACAAGTCCTAAATTTTTATGAAAAAACAAAAGTGCAGGAATAACAAAAGCAATTCTCAGCAATACCAAACATGCAGAAAGTATAAAATAGTTGACTTAAAATTATACTACTGAGGTATAGCAATAAAAAACAGCATGACATTGGAACAAAAACAGACACATAGACCAATGGAAGAAAAGATTTAGAACCAAAATCCACACACTTATGACTAGCTATTTTGTTAAAAAGCTGCCAAAAACATACTTGGGAAAATATTCTTTTTAAATAATGGTGTCAGGAAAATTGGTTATCTATTTGTAGAAAAAATCAAATTAAACCTCAACCTTTAAACCTGCACAAGAGTCAACTCAAAATAGATCAAAGACCTGGAAATTAGACTAGAAACTTTGAGATTACTAGAGGATGGCATACAACCAATGCTCCAATATGAGCACAGGAGAAAACTTTCTTAATGAGAGCCTTTAATGTCAAAAAATTAAAATAATAATTAATAAATGGAATAAACTTAAAAAGGTTTTGTTCAGCAAAGACAACCATCAAGAGTACAAAGAAAAAGACTATAGAATGGGGAATCTTTGCCAGCTGCTCCTCTGATAGGGGACTATATATAGTCCCCTATATATAAATATATAAATATATAAAGCATTTAGAAGACAACATTAAAAAATAACACAAATCAGAAACTGAACTAAATATTATTCAAGTTTTGATCAGCCCATAAAACCAAGATAATTTTTTTTTTTTTCCTGGAAGCCCTTCTTCCTCCGGGCTACACTCCCAGACCTATTTTATATTTTTGAAACAGGGTCTCTTACGCCAGCGCGGCTGGCTTCGAACCTGCGCGATCCTCCTGTCTCCGCCTCCCAAGCGCCGGGATTACAAGCGTGCGCCACCACGCCCGGCTATGCTTTATATACTATATATCCCTCTTTGGTATTATTAAAATTCAACTTAAATTACAAGTTCTGACTTAATGCCTGAAGCAGACATGACATAATTTCAGCGAGTTAGAAAGTAATTTTAAACCACAAAACATTTACCACAATGACTATAATTCTTTAGCTTTTACATTATACACTATTCTAAACATTAATGACTTATTACGTACCTTAAAACCTGAACTGCACCAGCTAATTTTCTTCTCTATATATTTTACTTATGATGATGTATATGTGATTTCATTTTCTTGTCTTTTCTTGCACCTACTTGAACGCAATGAATTTTTTCTATTATTAGAATGACTTCAAAATGAGTAGCCACAAGGAGTCTTGTGATTTCACTAATAAATCAAGTTATTATTATTATTATTATTATTATTATTATTATTATATTGGTGGTACTGGGGTTCCTGGAAAACCTTCTACCTCCAGGCTACACTCCCAGACCTATTTTATTTATTTATTTATTTTTTGGAAATAGGGTCTCTTAAGCCAGCGAGGCTGGCTTCAAACCAGTGCGATCCTCCTGTCTCCGCCTCCCAAGCGCGGGGATTACAAGCGTGCGCCAACACGCCCGGCAAATTTATTAATTTTTAAATAAGAAAAAGATGAAGAAATAAACTCAAGTAATAGGCTTTCAAAAATATTGCTCGGCTGGGCGTGGTACAGGCTGCTAATCCCCGCCTTGGGAGGTGGAGATAGGAGGATCGTGCAGGTTTGAACCCAGCCTCACTGGCTTAAGAGACCATTTCCAAATAAAAATATAAAATATAGGTGTCTGGGAGTGTAGTCCAGAGGTAGAAGGGTTTCCAGGAACCCCAGTACCACCACCAAAAAAAAAATAATAATAATAATTGCTGATAAAAGTATTGCTTTATAGAATAATTATAAAATATAAAAAACATCAGTGAATCAAATAATTATATAAGCAGAATATGTACAGTGACACACACATACATATATATATATATATATATTTCAGTTGAATTTATAAATTAATGAGATTATTATGATCTTATAATAATTCACATTTAATTCATTAATTTCACTTTTAGGTATATAAACAAAAAAAATTAGAAAACATTTCCATAGAAAAATGGTCATGAATTTTTATAGAAACATTATTTGTAATAACTATAAAACTTGCCAACTTGAATATACATCGGTAGACAAAAGGATTATTAGAATTTGACTTAATCATGCAATGGGATATAATTTAAGCATAAAGAGATATGAGACAATTAATACTACAATATTAATAAACCTTAAGAAAAAGCCACAAGTTACATTATTTCTTATATATAAAATATTCAAAGGCATTTCTATAAGGAAAAAAATAAGACAGTGGTTAAGCCTAGGGTTTAGGAGAATAAAGGAAAGTAATTGCTAGTTTGTACTGGTCTCATTTTGAGGTAATAAAATGTTCCACAATTAGATTGTAGTGGTGGTTGTAAAACTCTGTAAACATATAATATACATTAACTGGAAGAATTGGTAAGTTTATGAGTTACAGTTCAATGAATATTAGGGGATTAAAATTAAAAAAAATAAAAGGAAAATAAAGCAATTTAGATTGATACAATTTTCTATATTTTATATACATTTTATAATTAGGTGAAGCCTAGTTTATAAGAAAAATATGAACTCTCAAAATTAACTTTAAAAAATTAATAAACTTGAGAAGTCAAATAACCTCTGAATAAAGTGAGAAATTTAAAAATGTTATTATATTAAATATACCATGTGGAGCTAGGGTGTAGCTCAGTGGTAGAGCACTTGTCTCAGATGTGAAAGATTCTAATTTGATTTCTATCATATTTTTTCATGTTTATGGTATATACATATAATATATATGCATATATATTATATATAAAATAATTTTAAGGGAAAGTTTCTAAATATTTAAAAGAGATATATGTTATCACAGTGATCCCCACTAGGGGATAGTCAGATTTTTATTGCTGTGAAAAAATGCATGAGGAAAACAACTAACAGATGGAAACTCTAATACTTTGTTGGTAGGATTGCAAATTAGTGCAACCACGTTAAGAAATTAAACATTTATGTTCCACAGTTTCAGAGGTTTAAGCCCATTGTCAGGAAGCCTTCGTTTTGGAGATATGAGGCATGGTTGAACATAATAGTTTGTCCAGAAAATGTGTGCTGCAGTTGTTCACGATCTGAACTCATTCCAGAAATATTTTCCTGTAAATTGACTAATCTGGCGTTCTTAGTAATTTATTTGCCTGAGTTAAGCATGGTGAACAAATGAAGTTGCATTTTTCAAACATTCTGACATGTACTTTTATCAATTGAACACTTAAATATGTATCTTAGTCAATGTACACAATTTGTCCTACTGTATTGGCATTTTTTAAAAGCACAAACTAAAAATTTTAAAAGTAAGATAAACAAGTATTTTTGTAGTTCATTCACTAGTACCTCAAAAACTACCTTTTTCTCAGATAAATTATTATATTATAGCTAATAAATGTGACATATTATGCTTGCTTTAATGTTTGTGAAGTAGAGATTTAAAAATGATATTCTAACTTTGTTCTTTGTTTTATTTTGATACTTACACAACTAGAGAAAAGTAGCTCATGAATATGTACTGTCATAAATTAAGTTTAGCATTGACTATTCTTGTAATATTAACAATATACGTATATATATCCCCCCCCCCCGCAGGTCTGGGGATGGAACCCAGGAGCATTTGACCTTCGACCTACATCCCCTGCCCTGTTTTTTGTTCTTCATTTTGAAACAGGGTCTCACTGAGTTGCAGAGGGACTCACTAAGTAGCTGAGGCTGTCAGTGAACTGTCATCCTCCTCTCTTAGCCTCCTGGATGCTGGGATTACAAGGGTGTGCTACCTTGCCCAACTATTTTTTTTTTTTATTTTTTATGTACCAACATTGTCAATGTTTTATTGAGATTCATCTAATTGATTGCTTTTTACTTTTCCAATATCTATTAATTATTCTTGAAACCTAAACATAAAATGTTGTGTTTTTATTATTTCAAGAAAACATAGTATATACACACAACAAAATTTTACTCATTCATAACAGAGAACTAAGTTATGCCATTTGCAGGAAAATGGTTGGAACCTGTGATCATTATGCGAAGTTAAATCAGCCAGTTTTAGAAAGTAAAGGGTTGTATATTTGCTCTTGTGGAAACTAGACAGAAGATAAGGAAGAAAAGTCACCTCAGGATAATAAGGAGTAAAAGCAGAATTCTAGTGTTAGGGCTTTGGGGAGGGAGGAGAGGAAAGGAAAAGGGAAACTTGAGAAAGGAAACAAAGTATATTATGTTCATATGTAAAGATATCAATAACTATCTTACTATGATGTACAGAGTAGAAGGTGGGAGATAGCTGGATGAGATTAGAAAGGACCACATCCATAGATGTTGTGTGAGTATATAAATGTATAACTTTGAATCTCACTGCAGTGTATAGTTACATGGCATTAAAACAATTTTGAAAAAAGTGATAGATTCAAATCCCATAGAAGTTATTTATTTAAAAGATTTTTGATCAGGTTAGAAAAGGTATTCTTAAATTTGTAATGTATAGAAGATTATGTTTCTAAAGATAAATATTACATTATTTTAAAAAGTTAAATAGCATAGTAATGAAAACTTCACTGGACATCTTTTTTAAATGTCTTGTCCATCATACATGTTACTTAGAAAAATAGTTGTGTTCCTATACATTGTGGAAACTAATTTCTTATCTAAAAGTCTTTGGTTATTTCTTAATATTTGGGTAGTAAATATATTTCAACATCTTAGTTACATGATACCAAGAAAAAGTTTTAGAATATATATGTTATATATGTCATAATATATATGTCATAATATATATACATATATATACATATATACATATATACATATATATACATATATACATATATATACATATATACATATATACATATATACATATACATATATACATATATATATATAGATATATATATATATATATTTCTATAGGGCAAGAAAGAGCAGGCAAGCAAGCTGACTTGTCAAAGACACAAGCATAATCCCTAAAGCCACACCCATCGGATTCATTCTCTAACCACACCACAGCACTCTAAGCTTTCTTCCACCCTGATAAGATTACAACTCTCATGACTTAACTATATCAACCTTGAATATTAAATGAATGTGCTTTATAGAGGATATTTTATTTCTAACTATAATACAGGATATAGCATGATATGTTTATATATTTGCATTTTCCTAACACTGTCGAATTGACATTTGCATCAGAAAGTAAGTTATATTTCCAGTAAAAGGAAGCACAACAATATATTAATTAAAGAAATATAATTTAGAACAAGAAACAAAACACAGCATACAATCTCTGTCTACAGTTTGCTTATGATTTAGAAGAGTATGTTAGACTTAAACATATGTGACTACTAAAAAGTTACACTATATATTACATGTAAAATACTTTGTAAGTTGAAATACATTGTTTCTGAATTATCTTTGTCATTGTATTAATTTCAATGAATATCTGTCATTTTAAACTATGAAGTCTTTGCATTTGATTGTAATGAGAAACATATCATTTGCAAATTTTAATGTCAACAAAACAGGATTAGAGATCTAGTTAAGATGCTTACATGTAATTTAAAATTTGGAACCACAAATACATGTTTTAGTAAATTCAATAAATGCCAGACATACTTGCATCTAATAGATGCAAAATAAATCACAACTGCAATTTCTTTACTAGAAAATAATAACTTATTCTTGGGTCAATATCGCCCATATTGGATGGAGTTAAATCACACAACTACAGATGATATTTATCCCTAGGGGACAGAGACACACTGAGTTGCTAGAACTTTGCTATAGGTCATAAATTAGGCTATTCACATGGATTGGGAATGTAGAAAAATAAAAATTAACTGGGCAATTGTAGGAAAACAAACAATGAATACTCAAAATAAAAGCAACAAATACAGCCTCACGAAAAAAAGAAGTAGTGCAGGAAGTAATTTTGAAGCTTTTTATCATTTATGCAGTTCAGTCATCTAGAAAAACAAATAGCCATTCTACCAAATAGCTTCCCAATTTCTCTGTTTTTCTTCCAAAGTGGTGTCTGAAATAGCTTGTATGCAAACATGTGGGTGTGTGCAAGGACTTCTCATCCTTCTATTTATTGAATGTTCTGGTCTGTCATCTTATATGCCTGCCTTCATCTCCTCTTTTATATCTCAGAATCCCTTACCAGACTCTAATATCACCTTTGCTTTAAACCTCAGGGAAACAGACCTTATGATCTCAAAAAATGAAGCAGAAGTCTCTTTACTATTCAATTATGAAGAGAAAATATATGTTGTGACTCCTCTGGGAATTCTTATGATGATTATAGCATCTACCACTTACTAAGCACTATTTGTCAGACATAGTTCTAAGAATGTTTCAACTATTTCTTATATAATTAAATTAACCACAATATTAAATCATGACTGCAAACTACTTTCATTCATTCATATTGTTTCATTTCATATTGTTCACTGGCAGATTCATTTTTCAGCTGAAATAGGGTGATGATCCTATAATCAGAAAGATCAAGGCAAAAAATTACATTATTTCAACCTCTTAATATGCATAAAATCAAACATTTTCCTTATTTATAAAGTATTTTTATGTGCATGAATGCCATATACTGAATAATATTGGGCCATGTATATAAACTCTGGTTTGTTTCACCTCGTTTTCATTTATTAAAAGCATTGCATTAAATGAGAGTTAGAGAGATACTTAAAAAAGCAGGTGTACAAAAGTATAATGAGACAAGTACAACAATAATGTGCCTAAATTTATTATGCCATAACAGAGCTATAGATTTATTTTGTGCCACACAGCATTTTCTCTCAAATTTGTAATGTAAGTCCTATTGTTCTATTGTCACAGAGCAAGAAAAAAAAATTTATTTTTGAAAAATGTTCTTATTTTTATTGATGAACTATAATTATATATCACAGTGAGATTCAAAATAATATATTTGTAGATGCATACAACATCATTGGTGCATTTCCCTTCCCCATCCCTTACCATACATGCTAGTGAGACTCACAGTGATACATCTGTGTATGTACACACACATATTATGTCCTTTTCCTTCCCCAAGACTCCTGTATCTCTTTCTTCCCTCCCCACCCCAGCCCCTTTTATTACTTGGCTGGTCTCTCCTTTTCACAAAGTTTCTTTTCTTTCCTATTTTCTGTGTAGCTTCTACATGTAAAAGAAAACATGAAGCCCTTAGTTTTGTAAATCTGGACGCCCTCATTTACAATGAGGTTCTCTAGTCCCATCCATTTTCCTGCAAATGACCTATTTTCATTCTTATTTGTGACTGAGCAAAACTCCATTGTATGCCCACAGAACTTTTTCAGCTGTTGGTGGACAGTTTAAATGCAGATAGCTTAATCTGCAACAGGCTCAAAGACAGTCTACACAAGCAAGGAAAATCAGAGTAAGTTTGCAGCGTGCGATGGGGAGCAATATTTCAGTATGGCTTTAGTGAAAAAAGCAATCATTTGATAATAAAGATATTCCTAATAGGAGAAATAAAAAGGAATGAGGAGGTAGCTGAGATTAGGCAGCAAGAATTGTTAGTGAGTACTCTTTCTTTCATTGGTTCAACATTTGTTGCCCATCTTCTTTATTAACTGTTCTGTTCGATTTCTTTGTTCTCTTTCAGAATTTTAAATCAATATCCAAATGGTCCATATTATTTGCTAGACAGCCACTTAAAGCCCTAAATATTAGAAGGATCTGTACATAAATACACAGAAAGAGAAATTTTTAATGTAAGGGAGCAAGAAACAGAAAATTGGATTTCAAGCCTAGCTTTAATAACCAGGAAACACAGCTTGCATAGCCTTTTTTTAATTGCCATACAATACATAGCATATGTAATGTACCACATGTATAGAGATAATTAGTTTGAAGGTGCCTATATTGGGAAACAGCAGACTATTATGAAAGCCTGAGAGAAAGGAAACTTAATAAGTTATTCCACCTGCTGGTGGGTCTTTAATCTTGTGCAAATCCAATTTAGTGGGCTTTATTTTCCTCTTAAAGGTATTCAAAACAAAATATTCATTATAACCTCACAGTCTCTTCTTAAATTTTGTATTGGTGTATTGTAGTCATACATCTTAATGGAGTACAAAATGGTGGAGACATACACATTGTGTAGAGTTGAAAGTTTTATAAAAATATTACATGTGTATATACACATATATACATATGTATTCTATTCTTTATGTAATGTATATGTATATATAATATTGTTTTACAAAAGTGTTTACACATGTATTCATAAATGTTTGCATCACTTTGAACCTCACTATAATGTACAATTTCAATGCAACAGTAACAAAATAAAAATAAAATAATTTTTTCTTTAAGAACATGAAGTGAAAGTCTTCAAAATAAAAAAAGAAAAATATGAATATATAACATGAGAAATATGCAACATGACCAACTGAGAACATATGGCAATTATAAAATTACAAATAAAATCTCAATCCCACATACATAAATGAAGTTAAATTACTCTAAAATATGCTTAGAGATAGTTTTTAAATAGCAATAATTGCCATATTTTTATGTTTTTATAGTAGAAACTTCCTTCTAAGATTATCATGTTTTGCACTATTAAAAACTAGACTTGAATTGTTCCAATCTTTCTGGAAACAATAAGTGGTTCAATGAGTTCTTCAAAGATTCTAGTAGAATGTGAAGTGAAACTTGAAGTCCTTTTACATCAATAATAAATTTCTATTATGATAAACAAAATAAGGTAAGATCTTTAGCAACACATTAATATTTTAATATTATCATTGCAAAAGAACAGCAGCAAAAAGACAATAGTATAAAAATAAAACTCAAAATTATATATTGATATTTTCCAAAACATAGATACATGAAAAGAGGACTATACTCTATCAACACAAGTGTGAAAAGTTAAAACATTTTTATTGAACAAATATGTAGGTGTTTGTCAATTTTTCACATAATTTGAGTTTTACTGAGGCACAATTATATTCAAGTTTGTAACACTAATACTATCTGTTTTGATAAATTTATCTAATTAAAAAATTCATGTATAACAAATTGTTATTTTTCCTAACTATACAAGCATTACATGTTTTCTGGATTACGTTCTTAATCAAATGTTAATTCTGTAATTTTTGCAATAATCTTTAAAGTTAGAGTTAAATTGGGATTGTAAACCAGGCATGGTGGCTCATGCATGTTATCCCAGCCTTTGGGAGGCTGAGACCTGAGGATCGCGGTTCGCGAACAGCCTCAGCTAATTAGTGAGGCCCTCTGCAACTTACTGAGACCCTGTTTCAAAAATAAAGAATAAAAATTGGGCAGGAGGTGTAGCTCAGAGGTCAAATGCCTCTGGGTTCCATCCTCAGACCTGCAATAAATAAATATATAAATAAATTGGGATTGTATATTTCAGAGAATTATAGGTAAAATGTAAGTAAATTTATTTTTTGGTTTAGTAGTTTTATATTTTACACTTAGGTTTTTCATATATTTTGTGTTAAATTTTCTATAATATATAAGGTTTAGATATAAATTAATAATTTTACCATACCTGTCCAATCGCTCCAGCAATATTTGTTGAAGCACTATCAACAACCCATTAAATTCCAATTGCACTTTGTCACAAACCAATTATGTATATTTGCCTAGGGCTGTATTTGAGTTCTCTATATGTTCCATTGATCTATATGTCTATCCTTCTGCCATTGGTAACCTTTTTTTATTACAATAGATAAAGAGTAAACATAATATTAGGTTATGTGATCTCTTCCAACTCATTTTTCTTCAAGACTTTTTGTCTATTGTAGGTCCTTTGGGTTTCCATATAAATTTTAAAATAATCTTGATTTATTAATCTTCAATATGTCTTGCTAGGACTTTGATATAAATTACATTAAAATTGTGAGCCAATTTTGACAAAAAATGGTATCTATTATATTGACTTTCCAGTCTGTAATACAGTGCATCTTATCATTTAGTTATACATTTGATTTATTTTATCATTTAATGTTTATTTTAATTATAATTATGTTCTTTTTATTGTTTGGCTATTTCCTCATGATGGTATAAAGTCCAAGGCAAATGCAGTTATGTAGAGTTTAAGAAGACCCTAAAATATAAGTATATTTTAGATGAGACCAAGCAAACACCTTGCATAAAAGAAATGGGAATCATTTTTATATATCATTGTAGAGTTAATTTTATCATCTTTATTTTTTATTTTTAAAATTTTTATTTATTTATTGGTGGTACTGGGGTTCCTGAAAACCCTTCTAGCTCTGTGCTATACTCCAAGACCTATTTTTTAAATATTTTTATTTGGAAACAGGGTCTCAAGCCAGTGAGGCTGGCTTTGAACTTGTGTGATCCTCCTGTCTCCGCCTCCCAAGCCCAGGGATTACAAGCGTGCACCACCATGCCTGGCTTAATTTTATCATCTTTACAATAAATGATTTTTAAAAAATTGAAAGCCGGGTGCGGTGGTGCCTGCTTATAATCCCAGTGCTGGGGTGGCTGAGACAGGAGGACTGCACGGGTTTAAAGCCAGCCTCAGCTACTTAGTGAGGCTGTCAGCAATTTAGTGAGACCCTGTTTCCAAATAAAATCTAAAATAAATCTGAGAGTATAGCCCAGAGGTAGAAAAGGTCCTGGGTTCCACCCCTAGTACCACTAAAAAATTGTAAAAAAGTAATATAGTGATGTTTATTATCTAAAAAATTGGATGAGATGAAAATATAGATTTTGCCTTTATTTTTACAAAGAATAAAAAATGTAAGAATAGAAAAAACATATGAATGAGTTAGTGTGAAGGGGACAAGGAAAAAGTAGAAATTGTAGTAGACTGAATGCATTTTGCAGATATGACATTAGCTCTAGCTTACATTTTACGTGATTATAAAAGAAAATTAAATTCAGCTAAAATTCTTAAACATAAAATAAATATACAAGAAATTAACTGGTTATATAGCAAATTGGTTGATTAATAGCATACATAAATACTATTTTAAGTGACTTCAAAACAAAATGATTTGAAGTATATCTCTCAAAGGATATAAACTATGCATACTCAGTATTGCAAATGCTCATTTTTGTGGGGGTGGTACTGAGAACTGAATTCATAGGAATTCCACTTCTAAGATACACCTCAAGCCATTTTAAAGTTTTTTTTTTTTTAATTACGAAATAGGATCTCACCAATTTGTTGAGAACCTTGCTAAATTATTGAGGATATGGTCAGGCCTGCAAACCTCCTTTCTCAGCCTCCTACATACTGAAATTAGAAGCATGTGTTAGCTCACTGGGTGTAAAGTACTTTAAATTGTATCTGTAGTTAACAGTACTACTGATTTTGAATTATAAAACAAAATTTATTTTAGAACTAAAAAATAAGGACTCTGGGTGTGGTGATGCATGCTTGCAAATCCAGTACTTGGGAGGCTGACAAGAGGAGCTCAGGTTCATGGCCAGCCTCAGCTACCTAGTGAGCCCCTCTGCAACTCAGTGAGACCCTGTTTCAAAATAAAGAATGAAAAAACAGGGCTGGAGGTTTAGCTTGGAGGCCAGTTGACCCTGGCTTCCATCCCCAGTACCTCAAAAACAAAAACAATAACAAGAAAAGAAAATAAGGAATATTTATTATACTAGAATACAAGATTTTCAAGAGAAAGAAACTACAAATACAAAATCACCAAATTGCTGCATTTTGATACATTTGTGTTTTTAAAATATGTATTTCTTTCGTTTGTGTATTTAAATGCTTATAAGCAATGCCATACTAGTAGAAATGAGTACTTTCAGTGCTACATAGATAGCAAGTACAGGTAAAGACAGAGAAAAAGATGCCCTTGCACATTGTTGATGGAAATGTAAATTACCACACCCATTATGAAAATCCATATGGAGAGTCATCAAAACATTAAAATAGAAGTATTGTATGATCCATCAATCCCTCTCCTGAATATAAATATAAAAATAAAAGAAATCAGTATGTCAAAGAGAAATTGACATATCCATGCTCATTGCAGAACTATTCACAACAGACCTAAAATGGAAACAGCCTAAATGTCCAGAAATTGATAAGTGGATAAAATAAAATGGTATTATATAATGCAATACTATATAGCCATAGAAAGAACGAAAGCCTTGTCATTTACGGCAACACTGATGGAACTGGAGATCATTGTTTTAGGTCAAATAATCCAGGCACAGAAAGACAAATACAGCTTTATCACTTATTCAAAGTTAATCTCATAGACACTGAGAGTCATATGGTGATTCCCAAAGGCTGGGAGAATAGCAACAAGGAAGAAACAGTGTAAAGTTGATCCATGGCCACTAGGTTAAATAGGAATAAGTTCTGATGTGCTATCACACAGTAGCATGACAATAAGTAATAAGATTTTACTTTACATTTCAAAAGAATTAAATAACCACACAGTGTTATTCCCTTCTGGGTGGTAAATATATTAACCTTAAAATCTATTCCAACATATTATTGGTTTGAAATTAATTCAAACATCTTTCTAGTTACTCCTTTCAGTACAAATGTCCTATATATTGTGATTTGGAAGCTTGGACTATATTATGGTGGGTATTAAAGTCAATTGAACCCAAATTGGATTATGAGTCTCTGGTAACCGAGATTCTATATAATTGTTCTCCGGTGGCACAACTTATGATATTTAAAATCTAATAAGTATTAATATTCATGTTTCCTAAAAAATTCTAAAGACAAGGGGTGACAGCATAACCAATGCAATGAGATAAACCGAGACAAGAATTGGAGGTAGTTCTTGTACATTTTGAATCCCTGTTTCTTATGATGACTGAAGTCTAGCTGCATTTATATTCTTTAAATATTTTATTGGGACATAAAAATTATGCATTTTTAATGATGCACAGTGTGATGACTTTAATTATGTATACAATGATACAATGTCAAATGATCAAATCAGAGTAATAAGCATCTCTGTGTCTTCAAATATTAATATTATCCATATGTTGAAAAGTCATACTCTTCTAGTTATTTTTAAATGCATCATAGATTATGGTAGACTTATTGTAATTTGGCTATTTGAATCATTTTTTGTTTTAGTACTCAAAATTATCTTTTATGACTTTTTTGTCTTTTTAATTGGAAACAAATTTATTTGTGTAATGCTATGAATATTATTACCTGCATTATAACTGTGACTTTAGCACTTAAAAATAGATTTAGACAATGAGTAGAAACCCACTGTGAACTTTTATACATCCAAAATAATGAAGGATTTTTTGGGGGTAGGATTAAATCACTTGGTTTACTTGTTGGTTAAAGTTTCATTATTATGTGGGGCATGATGGTGAACACTTGTAATACCAGTACTTGGGAGGCTTAGACAGGGACCACAGGTTAGTGGCCAGCCTCTGCTATTTCAAAATGAAGAATGTAAAATAGGGCTGGGGTGTAGCTCAGAGGTAGAATGCCACAGGGTTCAATTCCCAGTACCACAAAAAATGTTTTATCATATCATCATCATCATCATCATCATCATCATCATCATCATCATCAGTGCTGGAATTTGAACTCAGGGGCATTCTACCTCCAAGCTGTCCACCCCATATTATTAGACTAAGTTGCTGAGGCTAGATTCAAACCTGTGACTCTTTTGTTTCAGCCTCCCAAGTACCGGCATTGCAGGTGTAAACCACCACTCCCACCTAAGTTTTATTATTAATAGAAGAAAGTCTTTCTCAGAATTATTTGAACAATACAGAGCTCAATAAAGACTTGGAGAATATTTTTGACCTTACAAATAAATCTTCAAGTTAATACACTCCACTCGCTATAATAAATGATGCACTTATTTACCAAAATGGCAACAGAACTGTAGATTAGAGGGTCAGTTATACAAATTTCTGTTGCTGAGGGAATTGATTTTCTAGGTTGTAGTCAAAATTCATAAACCTGTTTTCTTTAGTACAGGCCAAAATTTACTGAACTGAGAACTGTTAATACTTCCTTTGAATCATTTTTTTAAGCTGGCATTAAAACTGAAATCTGGTTCACTTTGCCAATATGTCATTCAAAATTGTCTGAACCACATGCAATCTTATTAACTGGAAGAAAAATAAAGTAATATATATTCCAACAGAAATTCTTTGAGAATTCTAGTGATGCTTAGCACAGCACTATGATTATCTGGTAAAACAAATGATAGGAGTTCTGGTACCAATTGCCATTATAAGTAACTTTGGAAGAGAGATTTCATCACTTATAATAAAAATGAAAAATCAAAGTCAACTCAATACAAAGATCACTTTTGAATTGCCATGTAAAAGATTGCTTGAAGCTGCTTCAATTTCTTATGCAAACCAAACTACAGCTGTTTCCTATTGAAATTCACTTCTATAAAGTACTAGAATTTACTTTTGGTCTTGTGGATAATTTTTTTTAAATTTTTCTACTTCTCTGAAAATAGAACTCACTTTTACATGAAAGAGGAAACTGAGAGAGAATTCTTTATCAGGATTTTTTAAATTCAATGTAAGAAAAACAAATTTTCTAAGCAATAAGTTCTATAAGAAATATTTAAAGGAATAGACTATGTTCATTTTTCTGGGAATAAAAATATAATTTCAATCAGTTAATCAAGTGGATCTAAAACCAATTATATATTTCTGATATACTACTGACTGGCATATATGCTTACATATTTATATGTAGGGGTTCTCTTTTTTCTTGAGAAAAAAATACACATACTATTTTTATGACAAATAAGAACTTAATAACTAGTATCTCTATATAATTGAAGTAGGGAAATATTTGTGTACCTTTATAGTTTGTTACATGGCTCCCATGAAATTGATTTATTGTCTCTTTGCATTACTTTTGCAGTTGTAATTGGGTAAACTTTGCAAGACTGGCTTGAAAAAGGTATGAATTCAAGGAACCCAGATTACTCAGAAATGAGGGTTGACTCAAGCCTAGTGTAGGTTATTGATGCTCTATACCCTTAGTTATCAAAAATACTCTTGTGGCTTTGGTATATTTAATTGAGTATTGATGTATGAAAAAGCAAGATTATATGATCTTGATCACACAAATGGCATGTTGTGTATGTATACACAGGAGTGGGAAAGCCACAGCCAACTAATCTGCTTGTGACTGGATGACTTTGTTCTTTACGTCTTGTCTTTTTTTTTCCTGTAGTGCATATATGAACTTTTTTTAAAAAAGGGTTATGTTATAAAAACAATAAAAAGGTGGAAAAGATTTAAAATGGTGGTGAAGAGAGAATGGATAAATACAAATCATATGGCATAGTGAAGTTCAGAGTGATATAGCCATACTTGTACACAGTACCTGGTGATCTTCCCCAGCTCCCCTTCCGAATTCATGCTATTGAGGTTTACATTAATACATTTGTATAGATATAGTGCCAATTGAAGTTTTTTATTCATCACTCTTCCCCCTACCTTCCCTTCCCTAAACCTCTTTCATCACTCCAATGGGGACTTTCCACCTTTGTCTGGAGTCATCTTTCACCCCAATTTTTTCTTAGTTTCCATTTATGAAAAAAAAAACAAATGATCTTTCATTTTTGTGTGATTGGTTGATCTCAGTGTAATATTCCATTCAATTTTCTGAAGATGGCATAATTTTGTTCTTCATTATTGCTAGGTAGAATTCTATTGTATACATATACCATAACATTCTGTAATCTATTTATCTGTGGATAGACACTTAATTTGGTTCCATGATTTGGCTATTGTGCTACTATAAGCATAGGTATGTATGTATCACTATAATATTTTAGATTCAATTCTTTTGAAAAGATACCCATACATGAAATAGCTGGATCATAATATATTTTCATTTTTGTCTTCTTAGGCTTAGGAACCACTGCACTGATCTCCAAAGTGGTTTGCATTTCCACTAGCAATGTATAAGAGTTTCTATTTTCTAACAGCATGTAATATTGTTTGCATTTTTGATTACTGTCATTCTATTTGTGGTTAGGTAGAACCTCAACATGTCTTGTATCTCTCTGATTTGTAATGATATTGAGCATTTTTTCAAATATTCACTTCCCAACCAAAAACAAACTAAGGGCATCATTCATGATAGAACTTCCAATTTGACATACCTCTTCTTTTACAAAGTCGTCCTAGTCACCCCTCTCTTTATGTTCTTTAAAAACATAAATAAACGCAATGTTGGCAATTCTCTTAGGTAGCCCAATAACTGCTGTCATGTTTCTTTCATGAGTACATTTATTTTTATCAGAATAAACAGAAATTTTCTCTGTAGTAATAACAATGACTTTTGGAAGAAAATTAAATGTCTAGTGAATTTTTCTTTTTTCTTTTTTTCTTTTCTTTTTATCTTTTTTTTTTTTTTTTTTTTTTTTTTGGTGGTACTGAGGTTCCCGGAAACCCTTCTACCTCTGGACTACACTCCCAGACCTATTTTATATTTTTATTTGGAAACAGGGTCTCTTAAGCCAGAGCAGCTGGCTTCAAACTAGCGCAATCCTTCTGTCTCTGCCTCCCAAGCTCAGGGATTACAAGCGTGCGCCACCACGCCTGGCTAAGTTTTAACATTATATATTGCTTCAAATAAGGCCCTCTATTTGCTATTAAAAATGTCCCAAATGATATTTTACTACCATAATAACTTAAATTTTCCAAATTTGTTGTTCTTTGTGTTTTGAATGGTTTTCTAGTTGGAGTTAGGTAAAATCTCAGGGTGGCTTTGATTTGCATCTCTCTGATCACTAATGATGTTGAACATTTTTTCATGCATTTATTAGTCATTTGAATTTCTTCTTTTGTGAAGTGCCTATTTAGTTCACTTGCCCATTTTTTATTGGGTGATTTGCTTTCTTAGTGCTGAGTTTCTTGGGTTCTCTGTATATTCTATTTAGTCCTCCATCATAGGAATAAGTGGCAAAATCTTCTCCCATTCTGGTTGCCTCTCAGTTAAAGCTCTACATAGTTTCCTCTGCTATACAGAAGCTCTTCAGTTTCATGCAATCTCATGTACTGATTTGCCTTTTAGTTTCGTGTGCATTTGGGGTTTTGTTGAGAAAGATTTTAATCTGTCCCTATGGCTTTGTAGTATAGTTTAAAGTCAGGTATTATGTTTCCTCCTGCATGGTTTTTGTTGCTGAGAACTACTTTGCCTATTGAGTTTTTTGTTGTTTCAAATGAATTTAAAACGGATTTTTTATGTCTCTAAGCAATGACCTTGGTTCATTACCTCCACTTTTTTTTCAATGCACTAATAGATACTCTCATCAGAGCAATAGGCAAGAAAAGGAAATCAAAAGACTAAAAATCAAAAAAGAAGAACACAAATTTTCAGTATTTGTAAATGACATAATACTATACTTAGAGAACCCAACAAACTCAACACAAAGTCTTATAGAACTGATCAATAAATTCAGCAAAGTGTCTGGTTACAAAATCAATCTTAAAAAATTGGAAGCTTTTCTGTATACCAACCATAAATTTAATTAATTTTATATTAAGTAAGCATAAAAGACCCTAAGCAACACAAAGTATCTTACTTAGTAAATAAATAAACAAGCTGGGGGATATTCATACAATAGAATATTAATATAAAGATAAAATGCTAAAAAAGAAATCCAGGAAGCACTTCCACACACAAGATACCCCCCCCACACACACACACAAAAATTACTTAGGAATAAACTTAACCAAGAAGGTAAAAGACATCTACAAAGAAAATTATAAAACATTGAAAAGAGAAATAAAAGAAGACCTTAGAAGATAAAAAGATCTTGCATGTTCATAGATAGACAGAATAAACATTGATAAAATGGCCATAGTTCCAGAAGTGACCTACAGATTCAATGCAATACTCATTATTTATCTCTTAAAGGTTAAGGTTTTTATGTTGTTTATTAATATTCTAGATGTTAATCCTCTATCAAAGAAGTAACTGAAAATATTTTGTCTATTTTTATTCTCTCTCTTTAGACGCTTGGTTGTTCTTTTGCTGTAGAGAAGAATTTTTATTTTATTTTGTCTCATTTGTTGATTCTTGGCTTTACTATTGAGTTTCAGGAGTTTGACTGAGAAAGTCTCTGCCAGTGCCTAAAATTTGAAGTGCTGTTCCTATGTTTTCTTCTAATAATATAATAGTTTATGGTCTAATTTCTGAGCCATAAATCTATTTATATTGACTTTGTACAAAGTGAGAAATAGAGATATAATTTAATTCTTCTATGCATTGATATTCAGTTTTCTCAGTATAATTTGTTGAAACAGTTATTTTTCCTCAAGCATATGTTTTTGGATCCTTTCTCAAAAAAATCAGCTAGCTAGAAAACTTAGAAAATTCAAATAGGCCAATAGCAAGCAATGAGATAGAAGTGGGCAATAAAAAACTTTGCATGAGATTTTAAGATTTATGTTTTCAAATTTATTATAAAGCACAAAATTCTGCACATTTAATTTTATGTTGAGTAAGCAGAAAATACCCTAAGCAACACAAAGTGTCTTACTTAGAAAATAAATAAACAAGCAGGGGCATATCCATACAGTAGAATATTAATATAAAGATATAATGCTGATATATGATGAAATCTGTGTATGCTCTTATTTAATTATACTCACTGAACAAACTATATCCAAAAGCTTACATGTAGCCTCATTTATATAACAACCTTTAAAACATAAAACAATAGAAACAGGGGAAAATGGGACTGTTCTATACCTCAATTATATAATAATTGCACAAACAAATAAATTTTTCAAAACTTGAATAAGTTAATGGAATGCAAGGTAATTTTTATTTATACATTACATGTGAATGACTTTTCAAATGAGCAAGGCATTCATATAAAAATTTTTGAGACTACAAAATAAATCCAAAACATAAATGCAACAATAATGATAATTGCAGAAATCAATAAAACATAATGAATATAAATAGATAATCCCCAAATAAGAAAATTAAGCAACCCAAAACCTGAATATTTTGAACATATTAACAAATTGGGTAAATATTTTGACAAAATTAAGCTAGAAAAATAGAAAATAGATGAAAATAAAAATTTTGGATTAATAGTGAATGAAAAATATGTCCCTAATACTAATTAAAAAAACTAGAGTGAAATATAATATTCTAAAGTAATATACAATGACATATTTGAAATCCAGCATGAACTAATTTCCAACCAAATCATGTCCCAAAGTGTTTTTATGACATTAAAAGTAGCAGTGCCCCAGAAACACCTGAATTTGGGTCTCATACCAGTCAGTATACTGGTCAAGGCTGCCATGCAAAGTATTAAAAATGCTGCTGTGTTTCATCTATTCTATACTGAGTGGTGAGCCCAGCCTGATAGCCTTCTTGCCTTAAGCGGTCTTCTCAATTACCCTTGTATCTCTGATGAGTGGTATTATTTTTCATACTGTGCTTTGAAAAAGATTTGGGAGGACTGCCTTCAAGCATCCTGTCAAAATAATAAAACTATTTGAGACAACAAAGAAATTTTTCTTTATTCTCATTAGCTTAACTATTTAATTGTGTCTTCTCATCAAAATTTATGGTGAAAACCATCAACTTCCTCATAGATCCTTGAGGGAATTCAGAATCAGAATATATTATGATAATTTGTTAATAGACCTATTCAGAGTTCGTAGTCATCATTTCTGATTATCTTTAATGATGAGAAAGCACATGTCCTGTAGAATTCAAGTGACACACAGTATATCAACATGAGTTTTACATTCTAAAATTTTTTTATTTTAAACAAATATGCTATTTCCCTAAAGGTTCAATTATCTTTCAACATTATTTTATATCAGTTCCTCTGAGCACAGTATAAGATACTGACAAAGCCTACTGTGATCTCTTTTAAATTACCTATGAATATATACAAAATATTAATATTTGTTACATATTATCTATTATATATATTACTTACACATGACATACAAATGATGTATATTCATATAAATTAAATTGAATTATTTCAGGAACTTGTTACAAATCAAGGAGAAAACAAAGTATTTTTAAAATTTTTGTTATAAATTAATTTTTTGTACTAATGATTGAACCTGGGTACATTCTACTTCTGAGCTACACTCTCAGTCCTTGTTATTTTTTAATTTGAAACAGGGTCTAAGTTGCTAAGGGCCTCACTAAGTTGCTGAGGCTGGCCTTGAACCTATGATCTTCCTATCTCAGCTTCCCAAGTGCTGGGATTATAGGCATGTTCCACTGAACCCAGCTATACTTTTACTTTCTGAAAGACCTCTGTCTAGAGAATGCGGATAGAAATTACTTTTAATCACTAAAAATTACATACTATTCAAAGTACTAGGATAGTAGTCATAAAAGTTGGAGCACATTCTAATTATTTCTACCATTCTCTGCAATATGCCTTTGTCTTGACATCATGAAAAGAAGATACTCTTTCTCAAAAAACCTTTACCTCCAAGTTGATAATGGCATCCAATATTTATTTTCTTAGGAATAATTCAATCAATATTATCCATGCAAAGCTTTTTATAAGCTAGTTTAAACATGTGGTCAGGAGAAAATCTCTCTGCACTATTACTAGATTCCCTAGTACTTCTGTGCACTTCTTTCTACTCTTTTGTCCTCTCCAATTCCAAAGGTTTGGAAGCTCTGGTGAAAATCTAGTAGTTGCATACTCTGGTGAAACTTAGAATAATATATGTCTTGGACCTCTGTGTCATAGAACAAAGTGACTTGCACTTGGGGCAATTTCCAGAGCCCATATATGTGTAATATTTTTCTTTGCATCATAGACGTTCACATTGTTTTAGTTAGTTAGTTAGTTACTTAATTAGTTAGTTAGTTGGTAGTACTGGGAATTGAACCCAGAGGTATTTTGTATCTGATCTACACCCTCACCCTTTTAAATTTTTTATAGTTAGAAACTGGGTTTTGCTACATTGCTAAGAGTCTTGCTAAGCTGCAGGGGCTGGCCTCAAACCCATGGTCCTTCTTTCTCAGCCTTCAAAGTATTGGGATTACAGGTGTGTGCCACTGTGATGAGTTGGCATTCACATTTGTACTAGATGAAAATGAGAAGCATTGCCACTAAAGGATGCATCACTTGTTTATACTGAAGGTAAGTATCAAAGCAAAACATTGTCAAGAGATTAGAGAACAAGGCCAATAATTTCCTCTACTTTGTTTAGACTAAACTTAAATTCTAATTGTAATTTATTTCTACAGTGATTTTCAGTATCATGGGAAAATGATTCAGATCCTTTCTGTCTCTAAATCAACTGATCCTCTTTCTCCTCTTCTCTTGTTACAAACCTTGTGATGTGGTAAAATTTTCAAAAAATGACATTTTATAAATATTTTAAATGAACCACTGTGAAAAGGAAAGTCTCCTTCTGAAAGTCTCAGAGGAAATAAATAAAAGACAAATTGTAATGTACCTTAGAAGAAGTGATTCTTCTCCATAAAATATTTTTAAATAATTCTATTGGCAAATTGCATGTATAAATCATAGTGAGGTTGAAAGTGATATAAACATATATTCACATAGCATGAAGCATGTTTACCTCTGGATTTCACCACATTAACCACCCCCACTCATATATATATACATATATATATATATATATATATATATATATATATATATATATGTATATATATATGGGAAATAGAAACTCTTATTCACTGTTGATGATACTACAAATTAGTAAAACCACTAAGGAGAGTACTATGGAGGTTCTGCAAAAGACTAAGGATTAAATTACCATGTGACAAAGCTGTATCACACCTCTCTTTTTCCAAAAGAATTAGTCAAAATGCAATAGTGATACATGCATATCCATGTTTATAGCAGTATAATTCCAGTAGCCAAATTATAAAATCAACCTAGACATCTCACAACAGATGAATGGATAAAGAACAAGTTATATGTATACACAATGAAATTTTACTGAGCTATAAAAAAGAGCAAAAGTATGTCATTAGAAAGAAAATCAATGGAATTAGAAAATATTATGTAAAGTAAGATCAGCCACTGGCAGAAAGTCAAGGCTTGTATATTTTCTTTTATATTAAAGCTAGAAAGAAAATAGAAACAAAATGGCTTTAGATCACTGAGAATGACCAGTCAAAAGATGGAATATGCCAAGTGAGATTACTCAGAAAGAAATTGGATATTTTCCCTAATATGTGAAAGCTAGGGAGAAAAAAGGGTCATAAGTGGAATTCTAGACAAGGAAGGAAAAATCACAGATGAGCAAATAATGTGACTTTACTGAGGAGAATTGGTGGGTTAGAAGTAGGAAATTCTCTAATCTACATGATATATGATATACATTCACAAACATATCAAAGTCAATCTCTAAGCCAAACATGAGAAGAAGGGAGGGCAGAAGGAATGAGGAGCAATTGGAGGACTAAATAGGTGATGTGTACGTGTATGCCTCTTCCATCATATACCCATTAAGATGTATAACTACAACGCACCAATACAAAACAAAATTGAAAGGGATTGAAAGAGAAAGATGTGGGAGGTAGAAGAAGAGCTGATGAAAGAAAGTTTAAATAATGATTTGTTCATCTATAAAGATATCTCTGTAAATATTCTAATGGTTTTTTGTGTGTGTCTGTGGTACTGGGGATGAAACACAGGGTCCTTCTACCTTTGGGCTACACTCTAAGACCTATTTTATATTTTATATGGAAATAGGGTCTAAGTTGCATAGAGCCTCACTAAGTAGCTGAGGCTGGCTTCGAACCTGTGCGATCCTCCTGTTTCAGCCTCCCAAGCACTGGGATCACAAGCATGTGCCACCACGCCTGGTGACTTCTTTATTTTTTAGAGACTAGTCTTACTGTGTTGCCTAAGCTGTCCTTAGATTCAAGTGATCCTCATCTTCAACCTCCTCAATTGCTGGTACTCCAGGCACCCAACACCATGTCCAGTGTTTTTCTTTCTTGTAATTCAAATTGCTTTACCTAGATGATATCTGAAAGTTGAACTCTTTCTTGTACTCCTATTTTCTTCTAGAAATGACTTGCCAACCAGAATTCACCTTTCTGTCTGTGCTTCACTGATTCATATGTTCTGTAATTCTACTGTTTTGAGCACTTGATATTTTAAATATATTAGGGTGAAAATACACAGTGTAACAAAGTTTTTTTTGGGTTAAGGATATAATTTTCAGCTTAGAAAGTTCATTTATTTTATTTTACTTTATTTATATGCGAAACATATTGAAAGTGATATACATTTAGACTGTGCTTGGTGCCTTCTTCCTACCCCCTGATTTTCATTCCCCCCTCCCAACAATGAGTGTCCAGGTTAACCATGTTATATTCATACTTTTACACATATTTGGATATAGCTCCCTTATTAATCAACTTCAGCCTTCTTCCTTTCCTATCCTTCCATTCTAGCTTTGCTTAGATTTACCCTCCATTTTCCCTCTGGTATCCCTAATACTCCCTAGTGTGAGCATATTAGAGAACACATATGTCCTTCTTTCTCTGTGCTTGGCTGATCTCACTTAACATAATGTTCTCTAGGTCTTTCCATCTTCTTGAGAATGCCATGATTTTGTTCTTCTTTATAGCTGAATAGAAATCCATTGTGTGTATTTCCTATAATTTGCAATCCATTCATCTGTTGATGGAGAACTAGGTTGATTTCATATTTTGGGTTTTACAAATTATGCTTGTATGAACATGGGTATGCATATGTTACTGCAGTTCTCTGATTTCATCAACTTTAGTCAGATACCCAGGAGTGGTACAGCCAAATCACATGGTGGATATATTCCCAGTTTTCTAAGGAATATCTACAACAACACTCCAACATATAGGAACAGGCAATAACTTTCTCAACAAGACTTTCAAAGCACAGGAAATTAAAGCAATAATTAACTAGTGGGATGGCATCAAACTAAAAAGTTTCTTCTCATCAAAGGAAGCCACCAAGAACCTAAAAAGAAAGCCTACAGAATGAGAGAAGATTTTACCAGCCACTACTCAGAGAGCTAATATCCAGAATATACAAAGAGCTCAAAAGACTCTACACTAGCAAAACAAATACCCAATCAAGAAATGGGCAACTGAACTGAATAGACACTTCACAAAAGAAGAGATACAAATGGCCAATAGATACATGAAAAGATGTTCAATATATTTATCCATCAGGGAGATGCAAATCAAAACTATGCTGAAATAGTACTTTAATCACATGTCTATATTTACTCATACAATATTTTATATAACTACATTTATCTAATAACATTTTTTTACAAATTTCAAATTTGACATAAACTTCAGTATTTTTGTGCTTTATTTCTCTCATTATTTCATGTGGACAATTAGAACCTTATGATTTCATGCTGTAATAACTATGTGGAATTCTTTTTTCAGTCATTTTTTATTACCACAACCTGCCACAAATACCATATTAGAAAGTCAATGACTATGGACTAAAATGAAAATATTTCATCAAAACCTTTCACATTTTTAAATATAATTTTATGGCTGCTTTCCATTTGCTGATATGAATATTCTAGTGCCACCCGCCAACAAAGTTTCTTTTTCGCTTTTAAGCCTATTTTTCTTCCACCTCTCTCTTTTCTCTGCATTCTTGTCTACATGCATTCCTGCTCTTTCATCTCTTTGACAATAAAATAATGATCTAATCTTCAAATTCTATACAATGCATTTCTCTTACATACTGACTTTTCTGGAAGGCCATATTTTCTCTGGCTAATAAACCCTCATGACATAGTTCTCTCAAATACCATTGGTCAAATAGTATCTTTTATTTTATTCATACTAGGAATTGAGCTGGGGGTTTTCTGCTTGCAAGCTACACCACAGGTTCTCATTAAGTGGCTTATGCTCTTCAGAAGTTTCTGAGGCTTCCTCAAACCTACGATCCTCCTGTCTCAGCACAGATTACAGGCTAGAGTGTTAAGCAGAATAATGGCTCTCTATAGACATTCCCTGCCTAATCATTGATATACATGAATATTTACCTTACTTTGCAAAAGGAACTCTGAAGATATGTAATTAAATATCTCAATATATGAAGACAGTGGTTAATCCATGTATATCTACTGGAATCTTAGGGGTCCTCATAAAAGGTTGGCAAGACTTTCAGACACAATGAGAGACTTAAAAACTAGAAGCTGGAGAAGGAGGAAATGCATTTATCTTAAATCCTTTCTTTCAGAAGTAATGCAGCCTGGCCAACACCTTTTTTAGCTTAGCAAGATCCATTTTATAGTTTCAGTTTCAAGGAAATACAATATATAAATTTACGTGCACTGTATGTGTTTTTGTTGTTGTTTTGTGGTGTTGAAAGTCTGACCTATGAACTTTCACAAGCTACGCAAACACTTTTAACACTAAAGTACAGTTTCAGCCCTTAAATATGTGTTGCTTGAAGCCAATTAATTTATAATTTTTTATAGTAGTAATAAGAAACTAGTACATAAGGTTACCTCAGATAATGGTGATATGTGTAAAGACATATGTGGAAAGAGAAAAACAATAGTGGCAGACACACAGCCTCATCTATTATCATAGTATCCAAAGCAAGAGCATGACCAGCCTCGCAGCTTGAATCACAATTGCCCTGTGGAATCTGAAATGTATTTCAAGAATCTCCATGACAGTGAGAAAATGCCACATTTCATCATTAAAACAGAATCTATTTTTTTTTTTGTCTCTTTCTATGTCCTTCCTGTGATTACAGTTAACTATCATCCCCCTTTTCTCTGTTTCCTTTTCCACACCATGGCTTTGGCATCATCTTAGCTCCTGGATATGCACGACTTAATTCCTCGTGTTTTCATTGACACACATGTCTGTGCACTGACATTTCAGTTTATCTTTCAGCTCTGTTCGCAAATCTTGTTCTTATAGTCACATCTCCAGTTCAATTTCTGGAGGGGTAGAACTAAAATAATGCTGATAAAACTCAATATTTTCATTTGGTTTCATCTTCCACATCAGGACCTTTTATGGACCATATTATTAGCTTGGCCTACACTGGGACAATATTGATGTAAGGTTCTTTGCACTTATCATTATATTTTGCCTCCATAACATGATTTGGTGTCTAGGAATAATTATTATAATTTAGTTAACCCACCATCACATAGCGTGCTTAGATTTTCAAGCTGTGAAATATTTTGTCAAATTAGTAATGAGGTATTACTATAATCATACTAACAAGCCAGAAAATATCAAAATGTTTCTTTCAAATCAACTGCATGTTCAGTGAAAGGTAGATTGTCAATAATATATTATTAAATATGTATTTTTCAGAAGTGTGTGTATATTTACATATATATGATTATTAAATGAAAAATATTATTTTTATATTATAAAAAGAGCCTTAAATTAAACAAATATTTATATTCTCCTTGCCTGTCTTCCAAGTTAAACTAGGTAATTAGTTAATGCTTTATTAGCAATTTTAATTAAAAACAGCCATGATATTATGGCATATGTACTTTCCTATAGAATACAAGATTTTCCTAATTAAGTTTACACATTGTTAAATAGTCATATTTTATTATATTAATGAGAACATGTTGAAATACTACAAAGAATATGTAACATGCTAACTTTGGTATTTACATATGTCAATTTTTCTCATATTTTATACTTTTTAATTTTCATTAAGTTCCCATTACATAAAACCTGCAGTTTCCCTAATGAATAAATGATGGCTTCATTTATTAATGATAAAAATAATCATTAAACAATGGTTTACATTTTAAAGTGTAAACATTATTAAGCCAAGATAATCAGATTCACAAATAAATTAATATTTGTGCATTTTTCTTTGTAAATTTTGTAAAATATAATAGAAAATCATAGTACGCCTCATGATAGATATATTTGGATTCATGTATAATAAGACTTTATTTTTTCTCCCAAATTATATTTGTGCCAGAAAAGCAACATTGAGTCACATAAAGCATTTGAGATTTAAAAATATCTTATTTAGAGTTTTAAATTATGATGTATTTTTACTATTACTTAGCAAGAATGCACCTTTCCTCTTGCATAGCTCTAAGAACTATACAGAAATCATATTTTGTAGTGTTATTCAATTCTTTCTTGTCAGAAGACTATTTTTGTATGCATTGTTATGTTATGCATGTCCCATTTTGTAGTTATTATGCTACCTTCATAAATTCATAAATAGATAATTCATTTGAATATAGAGTACCATATGAGACATCTCATTTTTATAAGCATAGAGATTGGAACTATTTTATCAAGTAGAAAATGAAATAGATGAGACAATAATCTGCACAATGCTTTTTTCAAGGTAGTAAGTAGTACTGAAAGTGAAATTGATAGTGTTCTTCGTATTGTATTCAGGACATAAAAAAGTTTTCCCTTATCTCGAACTGTCTTCTAATCAGTTTAAGTAGCAAGAACAAAATTACCATGACAAAAGTAAACTACAGACCAAGAAAGAATCTGAAAGAAAGATATGGAGAATCCCTTTAGAGTAAGTTATTTTATCCAATTCTTCTTTTTTTTTTTAACCTGCCTTTCAGATACAAGGATAAAGGACCCAAAGTGAAAAAATACAAGTTAAGTATTAAAGGAAGCTTTGTTGCAATACCCTATTGATTACACCTGTCAACTTCAGTCCTTGTGGAGATTAAGAACTCCCAGTCACTGTTCACTTGTTCCATAAGCAAATATGAGTCACCTGCACTGTCAAGTCCCTGTGTGAACAGAGCATTTTGTGCATCTTTCCTTCAGGAGTACTATTTCTGTCCGTTATAGGCACTTAAAATTCAAATCTTAAAAGTCCATGATATTTTTATCTACTTAATGCTCCACAAAATTAATACATTAATAACTGTTTGAACTCAGTGCCTTAAATAGAATTGTATAAATTTGGATGGAACTGTATTAATCTATGTTGACAAGTAGAAATAGATCAGAAATAAAATCTATATGAATGGCATGTCTTATGTTTATTGAAAAAGCAAAATTAATAATTAATAGTAATATCAATAAATCAGGCGTGGTGGGGCACACTTGTAATACAGCATTCAGAAGGCTGAGACAGGAGGATCACGGTTCACGGACAGCCTCAGCTACTACTTAGTGAGGCCCTTTTGCAAATCAATAAGACCCTGTTTCAAAATGAATAAAAAACCGGGCTTGGGGTATAGCTCAGAGGTAGAATGCCCCTGGGTTCCATCGCTAGTACCCCCCAAAAATAATATCAATAGCTGATAATATTTACTTATTCCTCTAGAAATTATGAAGGAAAACACGCATATTTTACATAATTCTTGAATAATTTCATTCACTAGAACAAATGAACTAAAGCTAAGAGTATCTGTGTAGCCATCATTACTTTTTATTGTGACCAAATCTGTTAAGCAAGTAGAAAGGATAGTAGATGAGGTAGAAATAGGATCAGTGAAGTGGCTGTTGTGTTCAACACAATCTGAGGCAGGCGGACATTAAGCAGAGGGATGTCTAAGCTGGCCACTGTGATAACCCAAGTGAAATGTGATGGTAGCTGGTGCACACGGGATCAAGGTGCTCAGCATTTTGTGTATGACTCCTACAAGTGCCCTCAAAAAGGAGGGCGTGGGGCTCTCTTTAACTTAGAGGGAAAAACTTAAATGGGGCATATTTGTGATGTCAGGGCATGTCCCTGAGCCCTACAGTCTGGCACTGCCAGTTTGCCACCATGTGGGGAAAACTTTCTGAAAGTAATACCAACACAGTAGACAGCAGATGCATGAGATGGACAGGGTCAAGTCACTATTCTCCCTCACAAAAGTCACAAAGCTAACTTTCATCGCTCTCATTCTTATTTGTTAGGTTATAGCCCCTCTGATTTACTTTCCATTTTCCATACAGGTAAACCTCTTTCTCACTTCATGACATTTGTAGTCACTATTTTAGCACATGATTTTTTTCTCTCCAAATTCCTTAGGCTACCTTCCTCATACTCTTCAGCTGTTAAGAATATTTGCCTCCTAATACTATACTCCGTTCCTTGACTACGAAAAAGTAGAACACTGTGTTACTTCTTATCATTGCCCACTATGCTGCTAGTTATATGCTTACATTCATGACTATACTTGAATATAGGTTATATATTTATGTGATTATTTTATAGATGTATTTTTCATTATATATTTATTTAATTGTTTAGTTTTAGTTTATTAATCAATTTTAAAAGCACAAGAATGGGATTTACTGTTGTATTCTCAGAAATTAACCTAGCCCTTAGAACATAAATGATGTGAATGAGTTAATAAGTTTGCTTTGCTGATTTTCTGTTCTTTTCTCAGTAGCCATTTTCCATTCCATTCTTTACTGAGCAATTTTAATCTGGTCAAACAGATCTTGATATCACTTTCCCTTTCCAGGTACTTCAACATTGCTCTGCTTTGATTTGGCATACTTAGGTCTCCACTTTTGCTACAGAAAATAATTTCATTTTCAACATCTAGATTCATGAAAACACCCATACCAATCACCCAATCACCGGAAAAGCAGATAGCTAAATAGAGTATGATTTCATCATCTGAATTTTAAATCAATCTTTTTTTCATTATGACTAAAAGATTCCACCCATTTCTTCATCCTGAATATTGACTGCATATTGGAGAAATGCTGTGGTGAATGAGTACATCTACAATGGCAAAATTAACAAGAGTCTAAAGCATGACTAAACCTTTATTGGCAGAATTGTCTAATTCACCACAAGAGTCACAGTGACTTCTTCTCTAATGTAACCCTGCTGATTAATCAAAGATTAAAAGAATTCAAGATCCCTTGTTTATTTCGTTTTAAGATCCTGCCTCTGAATAAGAATAAAATTATACTCAATTTAATTTTATTGTTAGCCAATTTATTCTTAGTCTTTGAAAACTGAGGATTATTTCAGATAATAATAAAATTAAATTCACACGAACATTATTTTCTTCCCCTTTCACCCATCTCTATGTTCCCAAATACTAGTAATCCTTTCAATTAATGATAGCATTGTTGTGGTCTCTTTTGAGCCCAAAAATGTTATGTGGGAAACAGGAGTGAGATGTCTGACTTCTACTAATGCTATTAAAGAGAAAGAGAAACTATGATATCATTTCAATAAAAGCCTTAAAGTGTTGAATGAGTTCAATGGGACATGGGACCATAAAGATCAATTTTAAAGAAGAAAATTTTTAAATTTTAAAGTTTAAGAAAATTTTATAGTAATAATAGTATTTGAAAATTCTATACTATCTTTTCTTTTCTTGCATTCAGACAGAACATGTAATTATTTAACTATGTAGGAACTCCCAGCACAAATGAGGTGAGCTTTTGCCTAAATATTAGTACTAGAAACCATTCTCACTTTAATATCTCTTAATGAAAGAAAATAATCCCTACTTCTTTAATCTTAATATTTCCTGACTGAAGTTTGGTAATCTGATTCCAAACATATATTAGCATCACCATATGAGACATTGTAATGTTTACTACTTCAATCTCCTCTCAGTTCTCATTGCAAATAGCCTCGCACACCAACACTTAAACATTAATCATAAAATGTCCACTGCAAAATCCTTAAGAAAAAAATAAAACTCTAGCACAGCAGTGTTTAAAAAAGTTTCAAAAGGAGAGCTGACTTCAGTTGTGTGCATGAGTGTGTGTGGTACTGGGACTTTAACCCAGAGACCCAGAATCGAGACATTCTACCTCTGAACTATATTAACAGCCCTGTGCTATTTATTGTTTTATTGTGAAGCAGTGGCTCCCTAAGTTTTTAAGACTGGACTGTAACCTGTAATTCTGTTTTAGTCTCCCAAGTATGGGGATTACAGACCTGGCTTCATAATAGGACATATTGTTCACATTGTATGTTGGAAGTATATTTCCAAATAATGTACTTAGCAGTCTAGTTGGCATTGGAATCCTGACTCTGGTCTGATGGCCCACAAAAACTCAAGAACTAGAGAAACAAGATTTTCCATCCAACAGACAACTAAGATTGGTTATCTGTGGAGATTCATTATGTTAGTCTTTTACCTATCTCTAAAGGGTATTGTTTGCCTTTATTGTTGTTAATTTTTAGGATTTCTAGTTGGAATATTAATATACCTTCAGATATAGCATTTGGAAATATTTTATCCCATTCTATTAGTAACTATTAACTCTGTTTACATTGTCTTTGGATATACAATATGTTTTTTATTTTTTAGGGAGTTTGTATACTCTTCTGTTGCCTGTGCCATTGAAATCATAACCAAGAAATCACTGCCAATTTCAATGTTGTGAGGTTTTATGACCCAGATTTTCTCCTAAAAGTTTATAGTCTTAAGATTTATATTTAGGTCTTTTATCTATTTTGAGTTAATATTTGTATATGGGATTAGGTAAGGGTCCAATTTTATTCTTTTCCATGTAATTATTATTTTTCAACAATATTTAGTTAAAAGATTATTATTTCCACCACCAAATGTTCGTGGAAACCTTGTCAAAAATAACTTGATAATATAGGGAAGAATTTATCTCTAGGCTTTTATTTAACTCCAATGGTTTATATATCTGCCTTTAGAATAGTACTACACTGTTTCAATTATTGTAGTTTTATATGGTTTGAAATCAGAAAATATATATCTTCTAGCTTTGTTCTTTTTCAAGATCGTTGTGGGTACCTAGAGTCCATATTCCATATTAGGAATGATTTTTTTTCTGAAAAATAAATATATAAATATATGATAGTTTCACCTAAGAAATAGAAAAAATAGATTCTCTGATAAGAAAGAAAGCAAAAAGAAATATTGAAATGTTATCTTTAAGTCATCAAAAGCTTGGTATCAGACAAATGAAACTGTTATGTGAGATTATCATTTTTAATTTTTGATAAATTGCTATAATACTAGATGTCAATCACTAAGCCAAGCATGGGAGGGAGGGATAGGGAGAGAACGGGGTGGGGATCGGGTGGGGTCTGACTGGGCGAAGTGTGCATGTATGTCTACAAAAGTTTGTATCCCACTATGATGTATGAATACAGTGCACCAATTAAAAAGAAAAGCAGTGAGCAGTATTCATGACTATATCTCATTCTGTATATACTAAATTACAATTTTTCCCATCATTCTTACTTATTACCTAATACTAAATCTTGATTATTTCAGTTCTCAGATATTGAATAGGGTCTGTGAGTGCTGCAGATTCTTGTTTCTACTTCATTCTACCTTTTCCCCTTTATACTTTTATTGTTTTATTGTAGTTATGCATCATAGTGACATCCAAAGTGTTACAAGCATACATGTCTCCATTGCCTTGAATGGAGTGATGAACAAATATATTTCTCAAAATATATTAGGAAGAAGGGATTTGAAAGATTATAATGCAGTCAGATTAAGAAAAAACATCTTTAAAAAATACCTGTTCTGGAGACAAGTGTTGATGATAATTACAAATAACTTAGTTATGTGATAACATCTAGAAACCACAAGTCCTGGCCCACCCATGATTTAAATAATGGAAATAGAACACCTGTTTTGAAACCTCACTGCTCAGGTCATGTATTGGAACAGCAAACTTGGGAAAACACATTTTTTAAATAAAAAACGACCGCTGTTTAGTCTGTATTATAAAAAAGGATGAACACCACGACTCTACCTTCAAAGAGCTTATCGTTCAGTAGGGGTGATAGTAGAGGCACACAGAGAGCTGCAGTACAGACAAGGTTTCAAGAGGAGCTTTGCTGTATAAAAGTTATAAAGGAAATGAAGGTTTTGAATGCTCCATTGTGGCGATCTGCATGCCTGTGGAGATACAGAGCCATGATTGTGGGCAGATGTATATAGGCTACCAATCTTTTTATTTAAAATAGACTTGAAATTTTATGATAAAAAGTGATTTTTTCTTTTATTTTGCTGCAAGTCTATAGTTTCAAAAATAAAAATAGTTAATATGTCAATGATGTATTCATGAACATAGAAAACTTCCATCCCAAAGTAATGACTCAGTTTTCACAATTATGACTTTTTTTTAACATATGGATCATTACTGATCTCATCTTAATTGATATGACAATTCTCTTTACACTCGGTAGCAACATTTGGCATTGTGGTTTTACTCAGAATGAATAGCTCAAATATCTGACATCTTAATTTGGGGACATCTGTCAGTATCAGCTAGAACCGATCATTGACTTTTCAGCATTGAAACATTTAGAACTTACAGTGATAGAATATAAACTAACCTCAGATATAACTTAATCATTTGCTATAAGTTATGTATTTACATAAAAATAATATTCTTGAACAACATAACTTAGTTTCATTTTCATATAAATATTGACCAAACAATATATTGTGTTATTCATAATTTTCTTTTGAAAGAATATACCTTTGCCTCATTGAATTGAAAGTAATTTTTATCCTCCTTTAGGGAAATTAAAAAAAAATTCTTCTCTTAACTAATTTGGAAAAGTGTTGTGAGACTGATACAATGTCTTACTCACAAATAAGTACTTTTATAAGTATCACCAGTAATATACACTGATAATTTTTATAAGTATCAAAATAGCAGAGTATTGTTAAAACTGGCAATAGCAGTTCCTGACAAACGTTACATCAAGGATTCTCAGTTAAATGAAGGATTAGCAGATTTTTTATTAACTACCCTCAACAGTGTTTCCTTTCAAGGCGTCCCTTTTGCTTCCTATGTATAGATCACTGATTAATCTGCTGCTGTTACTGAAACAATTCCATCCTATTTCTTATTTGTGTGGATGGAAAGGCAAATAACTGAGAAAACTTATAGTATAAAATATTTAAAACAATTTCATATTTAGTAAAATAAATTGATCTCTTTTGATACCACAGAAGTTTGACAATTTTCATATACATGAAAGTAGACATGAATAATTCCTATTATTTTTCAAAAACTGATTCTTATAGACAGAATGGCTCTTTTTATTTCATTTTCTCCCTTTTCATATATTCTTGCTTGGCTGTTGGAACAAAATACATATTGGAATTCTGTTTGAAGAATTACTGAAACTTTGTCACTTGTAGTTACTAGTGTTAAACATACATATATAAGAATGATATGAAGACCAAAATTTGTATTTTCCACTGACTTTGATGTTAGTGTTCCTTAAACCATATTTGAAGAATATTGGATTCAACCTTTTGGACTTTGAACCTGGGTCTCTCAATTTTTCAGCTGAGACACCTTAGGCATTATTTACTTAGTGTAGCTAATTCCCAGTTAATGTAACTGCATGCTAGAAATAATATGTTCCCTATTTTCTAGAGTTGTGAGTCTGCAGTGATGTTATGCATCTGAAATATTTAACCCAGAGGGTGGTGCTAGGAAAGAACTATAAATTCTGTACAATTGTCATCATCATAACCATCAATATCATCATCACCTTAAGAAAGTATAGAGCTCCATCCTCAAGTTACATAAAAGAAGCTTCCTGTAATGCTTATTTTTTTCTTTTGATAATATACAATTCAGCATTTTATTTAAATTTTGATATTAATTAAAATGTGATTTATTTTATATTTATTTTAGTTGAGGGGTGAATGTTTTTCTTAGATATAAAATCTTTATGTCTAAGTAAATAGACATTTCCATTTACTCCATTTTATTGAAACAATTTTCATTTTGGTAAATGTTTTATATTGCTAAGCTATTGTAAGGGCACAAAATATATCTCTAGAAAAATCTAGCTAAACTATCTAGAAGAAATAAATTCATTTTTTATAATAAAATCAAATATTCCAAAGCCAGTAGATGCTTTCCTAAGGAGTGGCCCATGTAGATGGTTGTTTATTCTCCTGTCACATTGCACATAAAACACCTTAAAAACATTTCTTACCACCCCCAAGATTTCTAATAAATTAAAAGAAAGATGAAAAAGCCCAAAAGCCAGATTATACAGCTGCCTCAGGGAACATGGTTCAAGTGGGAACTAAATTGGCCGGTTATTTCCTTAACTCAAGTTTAAGTAAGTCCCACTTGAAAGTCTTTACATTTGCAGAGCAAATGCAGATTCTGTTCATTGTCTTACAACTGCTTTAGGATGGTGATGAAAGAAGAGACAAAAATTTCCATTGCTTATGTCTTTTGTTTGATAAGCTCTACTAAATTAAAAAAAATGCTTAACAGTAGATTTTTCCTGTCAACCAGGAAATACCTATGTGAATAAAAGTAAGAGATATATAAATAAATAATATTTTTAGAGGATATTGGAATTAAAAATGTGAAGGCATGGTGGTTTATTACAACCACTATAGAGATCATTATGAAGGTTACATCAGAAGTCTAAAAATGGAACCACCATATGATCTAGCTATACCACTCCTTGGTATCTTTCTTGAACAGTAAGTCTGAATACTCAGTGATACATGCATACACATGTTTTTTGTTGTTGTTGTTGTTTTGTTTTTAATGTGTGCATGGTAGTGTAGATTGAACCCATAGTCATTTTACCTCCAAGCTATACCTATGGCTCTACTGTACTTTTTGTTTTGAAACATGGTGGTTTCCATAAGTTACTGAGACTGTCTGCAAAATTGTGGTCTCCTATGTAAACTTCCAAAGTATTGGGATTATAGGTGCGTGCCAGCACACACAGTCATACTCGTGTTATAGTAGCACACCTCACAATAGACAAATCACTGAATCAACTTAGATGTCTGAATAAAAAATTGTGATATGTATACACAATGAAATTTTACTTGGACATAAAGAAAAGAAATTAATGTAATTTGCAGGAAAATAGATGGAGTTGAGAAAATATTTTGCTTAGAGAGGTAAGACAGTGGCAGAAAGTCAAAGGTCGTTTATATTCCCTTATATGTGGAAGCTGGATGGAAAATAGACAAACAAAAAGAAATTCATGTAAATAAGAAGATAAACCAGTAGACTAGTGGAGAGGAATTGGGAGATTAAAGTGATGAGTAGAAAAAAAAAAAAACAGTGAAACAAACAGTTCAAATAATGCAATATGAAGGTATTAATACCAATTCCACTAATATTTATAAGGAGAAAAAGAAAGTACAGTTGGGTCCAGAAGGAAACACACCAAGACTTTGGGAATGTATATTTGTAAAACTTAGATTCAATTTATAATGCACTAATAATAGTACAAAGGATAATATCCAGTTCTTTGAAAAGCAAGAAATAAACTTTGAAATAATCACTGATCAAACAAGAGATTACAATGAAAATAATGTATTTTGAGAGCACTAAGAAATAGCACAAGTTACGGAATTATGATATATATATATATATATATATATATATATATATATATATAATGGTATTTTATTCAGCCATAAAAAAGAACACAGTCATGTCAATTACAGGAAAATGGATGAAATGAGAATATTATGCAAAGTGAGATTAGTCTGTTACAGAAAGTAAAGGGTCATATGTTTTCATTCATTTGTGAAAGCATGAGAGAAACTGAAATACAAAGAAGGCTTTAGGTAAATGAGGGGAGATGCTAGTAGAATAGTGGAAAAGGATTTGGGGAGGGAAATGAAGATATGAAAGGAGACGCCTGATAATAGAAATAGTTCTAATGATAATGTGTTTGTATATAAAATTATCTACATCAATATTAATATTATGTATAGGGATTGGAGAAATAGGCGGAACCATGAGGGAAACACACAATCAGCGTTGTATGTATGGATGTTTCTATCACTCTGAACCTCACTATAATGTATAACTACAATGTATCAATAAAATTTAAAAGAGAAATACACAACATATTAAAATATGTTGGATCAATTTAAAACAATGTTTAAAAGGAAATTATCAACAAATAAATAATTTAGAAATAAAATGCTGAAGACTCACAGAAACAGATCCACATACTTACACCCATTGGATTTTTGACAAAGAAGCCAAAAGCATACAGTGGAAAAAAGATAACCTCTTCAGAAAATGGTGTTGGCAAAACGGGTTAATCATATTCAGAGAAATAGAAATAAACCATACTTTCTCACCCTGCACAATAGTCAAATCAAGATAGATCAAAGACTTGGAAGTCAGACCATAGATGTTGTAGCTACTTTAAGAGGGCATAAGTCCAACACTTTAACACATAAGCCCAGGTAAAAATGTTCTCAACAAGACCCCAACGGCATAAGAAGTTGAGGAGAATCCATATGTGGGATTGCATTAAACTGAAGAGCTTCTGTACAGCAAAGGAAACTATTAAGAACCTCAACAGAGAGCTGAAGGATTAAATTTTTACCAAATACTCCTCTAATAGAGGACTAATACCTAGAATATATAGAGAACTCAAGAATCTCACTGCTAAGGAAAAAAAAGTAAAAAAAAGGAAAGCGATATAGACACAACAAAAGAAGAGATTCAAGTAGCCAATAAATGTATGGGAAATTGTTCAACATCACAAGCAAAATTGGAGAAATGAAAATGAAAACTACCCTGAGATTTCATTTAACTCCAACTAGAATGGCAATCATTAAAAACAAAAATAACAAGTGCTGGTGAGAATGTAGAGAAGTGGGAACTCTAATACATTGTTGGTGGGATTGCAAATTAGTGCAAGCACTTTGAAAAACAATATGGCAATGAACCTATCATACGATACAGCAATACTACTTTTGGGTATCTACCCAAAATAATGGAATCCAAACTACCAAACTAATTCATGAGTATCTATGTTCATAGCTGAACAATTTACAATTGTCACCTATGGAATCAGACAAGATGTCCTTCAACAGATGCATAGATTGCAAAATTATAAGATATGTACACAACAGAATTTTAGTCAGACAGAAAAAAACACAATTGCATCATTTACAGGAAAATGATGGAACTGTAGAACACTCTACTAAATGAGATTAGTCATTCATAAAAAGTAAAAAATCAGATGCTTTCCCTAATAGGCAGAAGCTAGAAAGAAAAAGGGTCATAGGAAGAAATCTTGCCTTTTCTCATCTACAAACACCTGCCCACGTATTTAGTCTTCCTAGAAACACTTACTCCTTGTTAGTGTTTAGAGATAGCAGATGACACCACCTCAGACCTATGTATCGTGGCTACCTTTGCTTCCTTCAAGAACTTATGTAAAGGTCACTCAGTAAAGATTATCTAATATTAAACCTAATACTTTTAGGCTTGTTTTGCTAAGTGGATTATGATCCATAGATGAAAATAATACCACTTTTACACAATCAAAAGTACAAGATGATCAATTATGAGAAAACAGTTAAAAGAAAGTCCCACTTCAATCAGTAATATTAAAGCAACACACCCTGGAAATCTTTCCTGAAGCTGAGATGATAATAGCAATTATAAGCACAGATGATGTGATATCAAGAAAGACAAAATCACATACAACTCTAGCCCAGGAAGGACTGTGACATCCAGAACAGAGCTGGGTGTTAATAATAGCTCCCCTCTTAGTTCTGGTTGAAAAATGGGCCCTAGCAGTATGTCCACTCCGTGAATCAGATCTAAAAGAGATGCCTCTGTCCTTCCCTCTTTTACATAAGAGACAGCTGCCTGAACTCTGTGCGAACTCACTAGAGTAAGCTTTGTGGAAGTTGGACCAAGATAACAAGCCTTGTGCTTGAGGTCAAACATTCTCTTAAGACATTTTTATTCCTGGTACCTAGTCCTTTGTGAAGTCTGGTAATCAGGTTGATTCAATAAGTACATTACGTAGAAAAAACAAAGTAATATGCCAAGGAGACTTAAACAATCAGTATATCAGGTTAGCAAAAAGAACACCCCTCTCATTCCAGAGAAATGAGCAGAGGGAAAAAAAAAACAAAATAAAGGAGATTATGGAAAGGGGGAAGGTTGTGGAAGGGGGGACTTACCTCCCTCTGCACCCCCTTGCTGCCTAATTGTTTTTCAGGAGACTTACCACTTTTTACCATACAATCTACATATGTCTTATGTTAGGGTCTGATTCCTCCAACTGGAATGTAGTCTCCACTACAGCAAATATTTATTCACTGCTGTCTGATAAATGAAAGAGTAGTCACAGGCAGCACGACTAAAACAATAGGGAAGCCAGGGAGGGTGGCATATGCTTGCAATCCCTATACTTGGGAGGCTGAGAAAGGAGAATCACAGGTTAATGTTCAGACTCAGGAATTTATCCCCTCCACAACTTAGTGTGACCGTGGTTTAAAAATAAAATAAAATAGGGCTGGGGTTGTAGCTCAGAGGTAGAATGCCCCTAAGTTCAATTCCCAGTACCACACACAAAAACAAACAAAGCATAGAGGCTTCCCTGGTTCTGTTGGGTAAATATATATTTTTGGTCTTGTCCACTGAAATTCTGACACATGCAGCCTGCCTATAAAGCTGCAAAGATAAGTCTCAAACAACTCCGTGTTAGGTATCGGCCCAGAGTAATACTTTGAAAGCCTTATTGTCCAGCTGTCTCTGACCCTTGGCTCATAGTTCAAGACTGTGCTTCAGTATCTTTTTTTTGGGGGGGGCAGTGATTGAATTTAGGGGCATTCTACCTCTCAGTTATATTGCCACACTTATTTCATCTTTTATTCTGAAACAGGGTCTCCTTAAGTTGCTGAGGCTGGCCAACACCCATGATCCTCGTATTTCGTCTCCAAAGCACTTGAGATTACAGGCATGAACCAATATGCCCAGTAACTATACCTCCATTTCCAGTCCCTTCCAGTAATAACTGGTCTGGGTTACATTCAAACTTCTTGTCCTTCCCTCAAAGTCTCTGGATTTTGTTAAAAATTCATCCAGAATAACCTTTGCCATCCTTCAGAAGGGAGGAAGAACAGACAGCTGCCTGCTTCCAATTTGCATCCTTAAAATATGCAGCCCTCAGGGTACCAATTTGGTACCTACAATTTTGTCCTTATAGCCACATCTGCAATTTTTTTTTAAAATCCCATCTATAACATGTAGAACATGAGGAGGAGAGGTTTTTATCCCCCATTACCTCTATTTCATCATCTTCTCTTTGTTCTTCTATCAATTTTCCCCTGCTTTCTGCTGAGTCGCTTGCCTTTTTTTTTTTTTTTTCCCTCTGTGTTCAGAGATCTGTTTCCCATGACTTCCCTCTTCCTGTTAAATTTCAGAATCAGGTGAGCAGTGTAGAAGGTGCAGTGCTGAAGGCAGAACAGTGGCCAGGGATGGAGCAGGGAAGGGGATGAAATCCCTGGGCTGAACTGGCCCCTTCCTGAGCTGTGTGATAGCAGAGCAGTCCAGGAGCCAAGGAAAAGAGCTGGAGAGAAACTTTGACCATATGGAGATTTTAATCTCAGAGAAAATAACCATTTTTAATTTTCAGTGTCATTCATTTACTGGTGGTATTAAGACATTAAAAAAGACTCTTGCTTCTAGTATTTTCATCAGAGATGAAAAAAACTGTCTTTGTTGAATATAGCTGGGATATTCTGAGGTCCTCCCCATCTGTTGTCATGATCCACATCTCCTTGGGTCTGCACCTTTGTATAATTATCTCTCCTTGTTTATGAATAGGTGCTGTGACTTGCTTCTAATCAATAGGATTTGTCAAAGGAAGATGATGAGACCTTACTCCTTGTGCTTCTGTTCTGCTGCACAGGACTTCGTCTTACAGCAGTCATATTTAAAGGTTTTCCTTCCTAGCTAGGTGAGCTAAATTGATGCACTGGAAGAGTTATCGTGACCAGGAATTATGACATACGACCTGGAGAAGCCTCTGACAACTAAGAGTGACCCTCAACCTCTTGCCAGCCAGAAACAGGGTCATTTACTCCAACAATTGTAAGAAAATGAACTCTGCCAAAAATCTGAGTGCACTCAGAAAACAAATTCTTTCTCTGTCATGTCTCCACTTGAGAACTCAGTCCTAGTTGGCTTTTAGTGCAATTTAGGAAGATCCTCAACAAACTATGGTAAAACTGGGGCCAGACTCTTGACCCTGTAGAAACTTTGAGATCATAAATTTATGCTGTTTCAAGTCTCAAGTTTGTGTTAATCTGTTAAACAGCAACAAAGAACTATGACCTTTATATGCAAAGTTTGGCTTTAACATGCTACAAACAAACAAACAAACAAACAAACAACACACAAACCTTAAAGGACTTTGTCACATTAGCAGCCTTACCAAGACCCCTGCTTTTGACCAGATGAAACCATTTTCTTTTAACTTCCCCAGACACATTTTATTACACTAGGCTTTGGCAGCTGCCACGTCCTATAGTAGTAGAGATTGTAACCTTGGTAATTCTACCTGAAAATTAAACTGGGTCAATTAGGTTTTCTGTATGCAGTCAAAACTAGAAAGTGTTCTGAATGTCTCCTATAATTCTGTGAAGAGAGTACATTTGAAGAATATTTATTACATGTGTTTATTATAGCGTGAAACTTTGCATATAAGGCATAAACATTTTACTGTAATTATTATAATTTTCAAAATAAAAGAAACCTTAATGTCAGAGTGTAGCTGTATATAGTCAATTTATGTTTCCATTCAGCCCCACCAGGGATGTATGTGTTTATATTCCTCTGTTATAAAAAAATTTAAAAGTCTTTGGTGATGTATACATTTTATATTATTAAACACTCTCTAGTGAGAGCTTATTAAATCAGAATTATTTCTGGTGTAAAGAAGCAAAGGCAACTTGAGGCTCCTAAATTTAGTGAAGTATATATGTGTAATAATGCCAAAATGAATGAATACAAATTATGTTGAATTTACAGAAAAGTAGATGTATAATTTAATTATGAATGATCAAGATAGAAATACAAAATTAGACCTGGGTGTGGTGGTGCACACTTGTTGAAAGGACAAAGTTTGATCACACCAGAGACCACCTTGTAGCCAAGAGATTTATTGGAGGGGCCGGTATGAAAAGAAGAGAGAGAGAGAGACAGACAGACAGACAGACAGACAGACAGACAGAGGGGGAGAAAGAAGAATCCGGGAAGAGAGAGAGCATGTGCTGGGATCAGGGTTATATAGGGGCTTGGGGTTACAGATTGGGGGCTCATAGGCTAGGAGAAATGCCCTTTGAACTAACTGGCTAGAGTCCCATGGGAGGGGGTCTTGCGGCCAGGTAATTAGCTTGGGGTCAGCGGGGAATGTCCCTTTCACTGATTGGCCAAGGGCACCAGGAGGGGGCAGGTCTCCCAGGTAAGTGACCAGGTTTGGTCAGAGGGGGATGGTAGCTTAACTGGTCAGACCAAGGCCTTTCAGGAGACTTAGCTTATGGGGGGGGGGGTCTGAAATAAGAACCTAATTCATCTAACATTCCTCCCTTTTTGTTTTGGTTGTGGAAACGGGGCGTCGTTCATCAGTCTGGCTGCTTCGGAGCTGAACAGGGGCGGCATGGGGGGACTCAGGGAGGAGTTAAGGGGAAGAAAGTCCAGTCTCAAAGTGACTAGGAGTCCAGCTAGGAGTCCAAGGACCCAGGTGCCAAAGGCAAAAATTTCACAAGGGCTGAATTCAGAAAAGGTTTCTTGTAGCCACATATCTTCAAGGACAGCGGCCCAGTCGGCGATGGAATTGATAGGAGGAATCATCCAGCTGCCTTGCTGAGACTGTACAGGAAGAGCACACCTTGGCGTGTCAGAGGTAGCATCTGTCAGCATTCAAGTGCAGAGGCAAAAGTGGGCAAGGCCAGCGGTGGGCAGATCGATGAGGTAGCGAGTCAGTGTCTGCTTGTAGATCTCGAGACTTTATATCGGGGCGATCGCTTCTCCCTGTGAGCAGTCTTCTGGTGTTGCTGTCGGGAGTGGCTGATAATCCCTGAGAAGAAGCTGCATTTCCAACGTGGGCATCCCTCCCTTCCTCCAGGGTCTCTGCTAGTGTTATCCGCCTGGTCCCCCTGGAGGCAGAGGTGTTTAATCCCACTTGTTCTCCTAGATTGTGGCAGGCACTGATGAGCACATGTGGAGACTGCAGCAAACATGAGAAGAACATGTGGGCAATTATCAAATGGGCACAATTTTTTTATCAAGAAGACCGATTTGTCTTATCCTGTTACCTAATTGCCAGACTTCAAAAAGATACTGGCAAGGAGGTACAGTACAGTTAGGCACTGAGCAGCATAGCTGACATAGGAAGGCAGGAAACAGAGGCCAAGAAAAAGTAGAATCATGTGTTCTCTGGGATGGAAGAAGAGGTATGAGGATGGGAGAAGTGGAGTTTAAGGGGATTGTTGAGAGAGGGTATACAAGTAAAGTGAGAGGAGCGGGATGAGAGATATTTAGGAGGGTCTGCATTGTCACGCTCAGCAGGCTTAAGTCGGGAGACATGAATCCAGGATGTTAGGGTTCCAGACGGTTTACGCAGCTTAGCAGCAGTGGGGTGCACAGCACCACTTAGAGAGGGCATGTCCACTTTGGAGCAAGAGAAACCTTTCTTAAGTCCTGAGGGGGAGAGAAATGGACCGCAGGCCCAGGTGTTAACAGAAACTGGGAGGCAAGCCTATTTAGTCAGGCAGCAGTGTGTCCTGAGATTTCCAGAATTAGTGCCTTACAAAGGTAAGAAGTGGGGAGACGAGATCCTTAGGACAGGGCCCTTAACTGGGGCAATTCCAGGTGGGAGGGCCGGACGCCTGAACATGGCCTCAGAAGGGGACAGCAAAGAAGGGTTTTTTTGTGGGGGAGAATTTAATTTTACCCAATCAAGGTGAAGTTGCAAAGAGAGCTTAAGGGATAACTTTTTGAGAGTTCAATTGGTACTTTCAACTTTACATAAGGATTGAGGGTGGTAAGGAATGTGAAAGTGCCACAGGACATTAGAGCAGAGGAGGGGCATTGGGAGTGTGGATATGGGATGGAGACAGGGAAGTTTTGCATTAAGGAGGACTTGACAGAGAAAGCAGTACAGAATGGGGGAGGGGGGGCAATAGTGGAGAGGAAAGGAAGCGTGAAATCCCCACTGATGGTCTTGATAGAGGCTCAGCAGGTGGGTTTCTGGGCTGCAGGCAGGGAATTGGTTAGGATCTCTCTCCTGCCACTGCTGGAGTGTCTTGTTCCCTACCTCCTCTGGCCAGGCCTCACAGCCAGACCTCACAGTGCCCACATATTGGGGAATGGGCAGCTGAATTTTCTCTCTGGCTACTTCCTGCATGACATTGGGACGAAGGTAGACCCAGAGGTAGGAGCTGTGTCGCAGGCACTGTGAGGGTCTTCAGAGGTCCTGTGCATCTGAGAGGACGGTATGTTGGCTTTTGGTCTCTAAGAGAAGAAGCTCCTTAACAGAGCGGTTAGTGACTTTCTTTTTTTTTTTTTCTCTTATTGTTTGTGTATTTGTACAAGAACCTAATGCATCTAACACTTGTAATCCCAGAATTTGGGAGGCTGGGACAGAAGGATCATGGTTCATGGACAGCCTCGGCTACTTATTGAGGCCCTCTGCAACTCAGTAAGACCCTGTTTCAAAATAAAGAATAAATAATAGGACAAGGGGTGTAGTTCAGAGGTAGAATGTTCCTGGGTACCATCTCTAGTACCACACACACAAAAAAAGAAATCCAAAATTAGGTTTCCTAAGAGTGTTTCAGATTTACGCACTACTTAAAATAATATTAAATATTACTTATTATAGAAGCCAACAGCTGCCGCTGATAAGAGATGACAAGACACAAAGTTTTTCATCAACTCTTGCTGAGGCTGGCAACTTAGTGAGACTCTTTCAAAATAAAGATAAAAGGGATATGGTTGTAACTCAGAGGTAGAAAGTCTCTGGGTTCATCAACTGTTTCACACTCAGATAGATATGACATACCTTCAATGTCTTTGATTTGATCCTGATTAAAATAATATTACAATAAAAAGGTACACACTTCAACATCTAGTAAATGATAAAATCTTGAAAGAAAGATTAATACTAAAGCTGGGCACAGTGATACACAACTGTAATCTCCATACGTAAAAGGCTGAGACAGAAGGATCATGGATTTGAGGCCAGCCTCAGCAACTTAGTGAGATCCTGTTTCAAAATAAAAATAAAAGACATGTGAGTGTAACTCAGAGGTAGAAAGCTTCTGGGTTCAATCTCCAGTGTTACACACAAAAAAGAAAAGAAACAGATACTTTGATATCAGATCTGTACGTGTGACACTGGAGTAGAGATTAGTTTCACATTTAGGAAATAAAAAGATGTAAATAAACATCTACATGGTACATGATTTTTACTAGTGGACATTGTAAAAATCATCAGAAAGTTGAATATTATTTCAGTTAATAAAATTGCCACCGACCAATCCGCCAAATTAAAAAGTTTCTTTTCATAGCTCCAAAAAAGTTTGACTTGGAACTTTGAGAATATATATGTTTCTTTTACAGAATTTAGCCTATGAAAAAAAATTTTTGTGGATCTAGGGATGGAATCCAGGGGCATTCGACCTCCAAGCTTCACCCCTGCCCTGTTTTTTATTCTTTATTTTGAGACAGAGTCTCACTAAATTGCGGAGTGCTTCATAAAGAAGCTGAGGCTGCCTGTGAACTCAGATCCTCCGGTCTCAGCTTCATGAATGCTAGGATTACAAGTGTCCACCACCACATCCAGCTAGCCTATGACAATCTTGTTGTAGAAATATTAATTCACTAAAACTTGCAAATTATGTTATGGGAGTTTGGCAGGATAGGATTACAAAAGAATCATGCTGGGTGCATAGAGGAAATTATACAATATAAAACAATTAGAAGAAGACGATGGATAAATTTGTTTTGGAGACTGAGAATGGCTTTAAAACTCAAAGCATAACTGTAACAAAGGCACTGAAGTGCAAAAGAATGGAATATGAAAGGTTGGCAAGAGCTTTCATTAAAATGTTTCATCATAAAGCCTATTCAGGGAAGTTCCCTTCAACATTGGTGGCACAATATATTTAGTAATTATATTCATTCTGATAAGCTAATATCTTCTTTCAATATAGATGTAGAGGCGAGATTGTATTGACATTTTACAACTGATATTAAAGGCTCTAGAGAAACTTGTCATCTTTTATCTATGTAACATTCTAAAATGATTATTTTACTCAAATAGCCACCATAGTTCATTCATAGGGAAGTCATGTACTTATTACATTTTTTGAGTTATACAATTGTCCCTTTATATATGTGGGTTCTGGATCTTTGGATTCAACCAACCACAGAAAGAAAATAGTTGGAAATAAAAAAGCCTTTCATTTTTTTCTGAGTATCTATAGGCTTTTTTATTTTCATTCTTCCTTAAAAGATGAACCACATCACCTATTTGCATGGCACTTGCCCTTCCATTATTTAAAATATTAGAAGAATTGAAATATAATTTTTCCTTTGGAACTGAGAATTGAATTCAGAGGCAATCTACATCTGAGCTACACCCTCAGTGCTTCTCATATTTGAAACAAGTTCTTATTAAATTTATGAGGGTCACAGCAATTTGCTGAACCTAGCCTCAAACCTGTGATCCTTCTCTTTCAGCCTCCCAAGAATTAAAATTACAGTCATGCACCACTGTGCCAGGCTCTATGTACAATTTTAAGTACATGGGAAACTGTGTGTAGGGTTAGGATGTCCCCTAAACCTCATGTGGGAGTATGGTAGCCAGACTTGGGGGAGGGACATGGCTGGAGGGGCTGGATCCCTGAGGGTGTTGCCAGGAGTTGATCTGCTTCTGGAAACTTCATTTCCTTGTCTCTGCTCCCTGCCAAGAGCTGAGGGTGACTTTTCTTCTTCGGTCATGCCCTAAAGCCTTGCACCAAGCCATTCCTGCCCCAAGCTGGCTGACAAACTGAATTATGAGCCCTAAGTTAAACATTTTTTTTTCTCTAAGTTGTGCCTGCCAGGTGGCAGTGAGGAAAAAGCTGGCTAAAATGTAGGTTTTGGAAAATGCTGAGGCTTTTTATATAAGAGACGTAAACATCCACAAATATGGGTATTCAACAGCAGTCCTGGAAGCTCTTCCCTATAGATATAAAGGGAATGTTTTACTTTGTGATGATAATTTGATATTGAATTTCTTATAAAAATAATGGTGTGTAAAAATTTTGGTGGAAGGTAATATGTAAAAGCCCAGGATAAAACATCATTAATAGACCACCAAAGGTGCAGCATAAATATTAGAGTGATGGTTAATTTTATTTTGTCTTGGTTGGGTTTGGTTTTTTGGCAACTTGGCTGGTTCATGGAATCATATATTTAGTAGAATGGTGTTCGGGATATTTTTATGAAAACATTTATTAGATGAAGTTAAATTAACATTGTTGGATTTTGAGTGAAGCAGATGGCCCTCATAATGGGGGTGGGACTCATCTTATCAGTTGAAGGACTTAATAAACAAAGATTGACCTCCCCAGGGCAAGAAGGAATTCTACCAACAGATTGTTTTGTACTCCATTTGGAAATATTTCTTGAATCTCCAGCCTGCAAAACAAACTTATAGATTCAGAACTCACATCTCTAAGCATACTAACTAATTCCTTGCAACAAATGTCTCTCTTTCCTCTTTCTACACATTTCTACACACACACACACACACACACACACACACACACACACACACACACACACCAATTTGTTCTATTGCTCTGGAGAATTCTAATTACTATAGCTAGTTTTGTGTTACTGAATACATAAACACTATAAATTGTAATTTTCTATTCACAAAGTAAAGGAGTTAGAGTAGGTTATTTCAAATTTCCTTATAGCTAGATTTTCTATGAATTATAATTTAAGACAAATTTGTAAAAAAAAATAAAAATAAAAAAAGCCCTGTGTGTTAGAAAAGCTTGGATGACCTACATTCTACTTCTATTTTTTATCACTTACACTATAACCTTGACCACTGAACCTAAACTAAAAAAGAAAATTTTATATACAAATAATCAAGTGTCTATATTATGTTTCTACAGAAAGAAGTTAATATAAATATCATATGAGCATAAATGTTTAGAGTTAGGAAAAAAATACCTAACAGTTATCACTGATATTTTTCCATTTATTGTTTTAATTCATGAATCATCCAGAAGAAAATGCTACTCGGTTATTATTGAGTTAAAAAGTACTGCTTGGTTGGTGTTATATTTGTTTTTAATGATTATTCCATCTTTACGATTCTATTTTGCTTTTAAAAGCTAATGATCTATAAAGAATTTTCATGCATATATCATAAAAAGCATTTACATACAGACACAAAATCATTTATTTTCTTGATAATCCATCCATGTTGGCAACTATGATTTTTAAGCAGATGGCACTATGATAAATTGTCCAATATGTAGGAATCATGGAATGAATCTGGAAACTTTGCACAGATGCTTGTAATGAGATGTTCATGATCACACACCACACGCACATTCAGAGAATGACAGAGCCTTCTGTTGTGAAGGGCATTTATATGGTGAGGTGTTCTTTAGTAACATTTAGTCATACTGCTTTGATTCAAACGTGATATAGTCCCTAGTAAATATATTTGTTACCTTTAGTGGCTTCAATGCTTTAGGTGAAATATTACCAAAATAAAAGTTTGGTGGAACAGATCATTTGAGTATTTATTCATTTTTAGTAAAAGGAGCTGAATATACTCTGGACTTAAAGATGTTTACAAAAGTGACTTTCCAGATCTTAATACAATTGGAGTTTTCAACTGTAGAATTCTCCAGGCTATCAGAAGAAAAAAAATTCATTTTCTTATGTAGAGAAAAAAATTTGTTTTGAGTGAAAAGTAAATGTTGATATCAAGATTTATGAAATGCAGTGCTATATCAATTCTCCTTGAAATACAGGTTACAGAATAACAGATAAAATGGACTATTCAGAACAAAAAGCTTTTATTCAAAGGCACAAGGCTAATCAAACTTGAGTTGTAAAGGACTTAAAGATAATATAAAGAGGGAGCTAGTGATTTGGAATGTTGAGTGATGATTCCCAAGAAGGCAGATAAATCACTTGACATAATATGAATACAAATAAGTGGCAGAAGCACAAATCACCACAATGTATTTTGTGTTTTTTAATGCTGAAATATTTAAATCTCTAATATTAGAATAACTGGATATCAACTCAAAGCTCTGAATCAGAGCTTCTTTGATTTACCTGTCATTAAATACATAGATTCTAGCATATTCCAAGCCCTGTCTAATTTATATTTATTTTCTCTCTTTCTTTGTGTGTATGTCCATACATCCATATGCCCACCATCCATACATAAACACACTCTATAAAATTCACAGTGGAAGCAGATAGGAACACACTTGGAACATATACAAATATTGCTGAATAGTTTAGCTTCATTTTAGAATTCATGTTTCTATATTTAAAATAAGAAACTTTCATGTATCTCTATATTTATTATACTGGTGTATGTTATTAAACTTTATGTCTTTAGGTCTATAAGCCCATGCTGGTAATTACATGCCAAATTATGTACCACATGTCTTTCAGTTTTAAATTTCTAAACTAAATTATGAATACTTCTTACTGAGGCATATTTGAGAGTTGCTTTAACTAGGTATACATTTTATTTATATGTAATAAAACTTCTGTCTTTATTATAAAATTTTCATAATATCAGAGACTATGGTTGAACATAAATAATAGTATTGAAATCAAAATTTACATATTTCTCAATATTTTGATTCTTGTTACATAGCCCATAAATTCTTACTTTCTTATTAAGAAAAATATAGTAATCTCTTATTGGATCAACAAGAAAAATGGAAGCTATATTTTCTTCAAAATATACTACAAAGTGAGCATGCTTTATTAAAAGAAAATGTTGAATGGACAGAAAAATTTATGAGAGAATGAATTAAGTAGAGACAGAGAATATTTTTCTTGTATTATTCTTAGTCTTAATTCCTTCACTATTCTACTTTTATCTAACAAAATAAGAAAGCTATCCATGAATAACCAGGTCAAGAGTTTTCAAGAAATGAACCCTACATCCTGAAATTTTCTGAGACTTAGAATGGACCATTTCTTTATTCCTTTTACCATTCATTATCTCATGAGGGCCAGTGGTGTTTTCAGAGGCTGCAGGACAGGTGATGTCACAACTGATTCAATTCAGAAGCAACCTGAGAATCCAGCTGCTGGGTTTTATATCAGAAATTAAAATGAATTTTCCAAATATACAATTGTCTTCTCGGAATTCTTCACTGATCTGAAAAATAGTCACTTTACATAAAAATGTTTTTATTGACATGAGTTTACTACTAGATTTTTTTAGTTCATTATAATCTTACATCATGATGAAGTTCATAGTTATAAAGATATACATGCACGCAACACTTATCGAGCCTCCTCCCTGCTCCCAACACGTTCCCTCACCAGCCTGTGAATGTCACTTATATTGGCATTGATCATTTTGTGTATTTATTTCATATCCATCAAAGTGTTTTTTCATCGAGTCTCCCTCCTCTCACCCACATCCTTCCTTTAAGCCGCCTTCATCAATCCAATAGGGTTTATCCCCCTTCATCTAGAGTTCGTCCTTGGATCCCAGTTTCTCCCTAAGGTTGACATATGAGAGAAAACAACTGACTTTTCATTTTTGTGACCAATTACTCTTACTTTAACATTCTCTATTTCCCTTCATTTTCCTGAATTTATTCTTCTTTATGGCTGAATAAAATTCCATTGTGTGTACATTCCATAATTTTGTAATCCATTCATTTGTTGATGAACACCTAGACTGGTTCAATAATTGGGCTACTGTGAATTCTGCTGCTATAAAAAAAGATATGCATATGTTACTATGGTAATCTGATTTCAGTTTCTTTAATTATATACCCAGGAGTAGTATAGCTGAATCATATGTTAGGTCCATTCCCATTTTATGGTGTGTGTGGAACCTCCACACTGACTTCCAAAGTGGCTGCACTAATTTACAATCCCTCCAAAAATGTATTGGAGTTATTACTTGCCCATATCCTCATCAGCATTTATTATTATTTGTGTTTTTAATGACTGCCATTTTAATTAATGCTCAGTGAAATTTCAGTGTAGTTTTGATTTGCAACTTTCTAATTGCTGATGATGTTGAACATGTATTCATATATATATATATATATATATATATATATATATATATATATGCCATTTTCATTTCTTCTTTTGTAAAAGGTCTATTTAGTTCACTCGCACATTGTTTTTATTTTTTTTATAACTAGCAAATATATTCTCCCTTTCTGCCAGATATCTATTAAGGTTCTTGATAGTGTCCTTTGCTGCACAGAAGCCACTCAATTTAATGTAATCACATTTATTAATCCTTGATTTAATTTCTTGTACCTTTGGGGTCTTACTAAGGAAGATTTTATCATTGCCTTTTATGAATGAATGTTGTCCCTTTTTCTATTCCTCTTCTTTTTTATGTTATTGGGGACTTAATACAGGGATATTCTGTGTCTCAGATACACCCCCAGCACTATTTTTTATTCTTTAATAAAATGTCTCACTAAATGTCGAAAGGCTTCACTAAGTAGCTGAGGCTGTCCATGAACCTTCAATCCTCCAGTCTTAGCCTCCAAAGTACTGGAATTACAAGTATGTGCCACCACACTAAGCAGCTTATTTCCTCTTCTAATAACTGCGAAGTCTCTGGTCTAATTTTCAGGTCATTGATTAATTTTAGTTGACTCTTGTGCAGGGTAAGAAGGTGGGAATTATTCATATTTTTCTACATGTGGATAACCAGTTTTTCCAAAACCATTTGTTGAAAAGATTAATTTTTCCAGCATAAGTTTTTGGCCCCTTTGTCAAAAATCGATTGACTATAAGTATGTGACTTTGTTTCTGTAACTTCTCTTTTGTTCTATTGTTATCAAATTCTGTTTTTGTGCGAATACGATGCTGTTTTATTACTATGGCTCTATAGTATAGTTTTAAGTCAAATATTGTGATGCTATCTGCATGATTCTTATTACTGAGAACTATTTATGCTTTTCTGGGTCTTTTGTTTTTTTATATAAATTTTAGGACTGATTTTGCTGACCTGTGAAGAATGACCATAGTATTTTAATAAGGATTATATTGAATATGTAGGTCACTTTTGGTAGAATGGCAATTCTGATGATATTTATTTTGCCTATCCAAAAGCATGGGAGATTCTTCTATGTTCTAAGATCTTCTTAAATGTCTTTCTTTATTGTTTTATAGATTTTATTGTAGAAGTCTTTTGCCTTCTTGGTTAAATTTATCTCTAGGTATTCTATTGCTTTTGAGATTATTGTGATTGGAATTGTATTCGGGGTTTTAGTGGATTCATGTTTGGTATATATAAAAGCTATGGAATTTAAGAGGATTAACAAAAGTATTTAATATTTTTAAAATTTTTATCTTATTTGTTTATTCATTGTTTAATTATGGTGCTGGAAATTAAATCCAGGGTCATTCTACTTCTGAGCTATCCCTCTATATTCTTTCTTTCTTTCTTTCTTTCTTTCTTTCTTTCTTTCTTTCTTTCTTTCTTTCTTTTTGTGCATCTGGGGATTGAACCCAGGGGCATTCAAGTTCTGAGCTACACCCTCTGCCCTATTGTTTATTCTTTATTTTGAAATCAGGTCTCACTGAGTTGCAGTGGGCCTCACTAAATAGCCGAGGCTGACTGCAAACCCTGATCCTCAGGTCTGAGCCTCCCAAATGCTGAGATTACAAGTGTGAGCCAGCATGTCCAGCTATTTTTGTTTTAAAACAGCGTCTATTTTTGTTTTTAAAAAGATTCTCAACCAGGCTGCTGAGAGTCCCAGTACTTACTGAGGCTATCCTTGAACTCGTTATCCTCCTGGCTCAGTGTCCCAACTACTGCAATTACTGGTGTGCTCCACCACACCCAGCTTTTACGTAAGTTTTGGTACTCTAAATTTGAATAGGTATAACTCAAATAAAATGTAAATTTGAAATTCTCAGTTTTTAAGTAAATGGTGTTTGAAATCCCAAAACTTTGAAAAAATTTTGCCAAATTAATCTCCAATACCTAAAATCATTGCAACTTTCTACATGAGTGTAAGAGCATATCAAGCTTTAGTAGAATATATATCTCCTTCTTCTATTAACCTATTCAGTGAAGATATATATAAAAGAATTTAAATATTCAGATTATTATACTAAATATTGGGACTGAATTTGCCAATAAGACCTCATATCTATCTCAGAAGTAAACATTGTTTCGGAGCTATTAGATTGTTCTACAGTCTAAGAGGGGTTATACTCTTGTAATGTAGATTCTCACACTGCACATTGTTTCTTAAATGTAGGTTTTTATTTTTAGATGGATTATTTTGCCTTGTTTATTCTTTATTTGTTGTTATAACAATGGATCAAGTTGAGTACCTTTCTACACATGATGTCTTGGTCCCACTCAATGCATGTTGCATTGAGAATTTAGGGATTTGGGCAGTCTATTTTAAAATCAAATACTCATATAAAAGTTAAGCTTTTTAATATAATAAAATATTATTGAAAAACAAAAGAAAGAAATTAACATAGCAAACATAAGTTTAACTCTCAAGAACACTTTAAAAAATGAGAAAGAAATGGGATTTATTCTATGAAGAGCCAAGAGAGGGTCTTAGAACATATATGCAGGCATCATTACCAATCTCACTATTGTTAATGGGGAACCTGATGTGTGTGCGTATTTGCTTGTATGACTTTGAACCTCACTACGTTGTATAATTATGATGCAGCAATAAAAATATACAATAAGTCGGGCGTGGTGGCGCATGCTTGTAATCCCCGTGCTTGGGAGGCAGAGACAGGAGGATCGTGCAGGTTCGAAGCCAGCCGCGCATGCTGGCTTAGGAGACCCTGTTTCCAAAAATATATATATAATTGGTGTGGGAGTATAGCCTGGAGGTTGAAGGGCTTCCAGGAACCCCAATGCAACAAAAAAATACAATAAAATATATATAGGATGACAATGTAAACAAAATAAAAGAAATAGGCTTAGAAGAACATGAAATTTGCAATAATGAAGGAGAATTATGAAGATCACATATGGAGAGGTAAATACAGTATTGTAAAGCTGGCCACCCTCACAGAGTACCATGGGATACATGACAAGCCATAATTTTCCATGTGAGAACATGCCTCACACATGTCAGAACCAGAAAGGAAGTTGGTCATGCTTCTCATCATTGCCTGGCAAGGATCTCAACCAACAATTTTCTCAAGGTTTCTCATAAGTTGCCCCATAGAAATTATTTTCATCTATGCTTACAAAATGGGTTTGAGCTTTATTCAAACCTTCCAATGTGGATATTTTAATATTTACTTAAATAACTCTTATAAACTCTCCAAATAACATCATGGAATTTACAAATTTAGATTAAAATATACAGGAGAGATGTTAATGACTAAACTATGAAGTCCAATCCCAGAGCTTTTATCCACAATGTTTTATATACATAACACGGAGTCATTACCCATCTCTAGTAGAGAAACCAATAATTTAAACCCCAAATCATAACAATTTAGACAAACACATGAACATGCATGCACGCACACCCCACATGATGTCTTGGTCCCACTCAATGCATGTTGCATTGAGAATTTACATACACATGAAGGAAGAAACTGGATATTCAGGAGACTTAAGACAAAAAAATATTGAATCTTCTTTCATTGACTCTGAGTTGCAAATATATGGAGACTTTTTTAAGGTACAGAATACACAAAGACAGCTCTAAATGTTGTGTCCTGGAGAATATTTGAAATTTCTAGAATTTCTAGGCAAACCCCTAGAATTCCAACATCTAGGCAAGAAAGAAAACTTGAAGATGAGAATATACATGGTAGTTTAGGGATGTCCTTGAAAGCCAGAGAATCATATCACAATGAGTCTTGCCATTATTTTGAGTATGAAGATACTTGCACCCCAATTAATCCAGGAGAAATAGTGACTCACAAACGGACAATGGTGTGGCAAAGCAGCATACACTGCAGAAGCAGAGAAGCAGAGGAAGGTTGCTAACCTCATGGTGGCCAGGGAAGAGAGAGAACAAGAGTGAAATAAAAATAATGGAACTAACCTTTATAACAAAGGCCCTCCTCCAGAAAACATTCTATAAATCAATAGGTTAACTCGGGATCCAATCATCTTCCAAAAGCCTCTCTTCTAAACACTGTTTCATTGGTACCAAGGTACCAAATCTCCAATGTAAACATCAAAATCTAAGCATAGAAATTTTCCAAAACATGAACTTTGGTGGGGCATTAAAGAATCCAACCATGGTTGGGCATGGTGGCGCACGTTTGTAATCCCCATTCTTGGGAGGCAGAGACAGGAGGATTGCGCAGGTTCGAAGCCAGGCTTGCTGGTTTAAGAGACCCTGTTTCCAAATAAAAATATAAAAATGGGTCTGGGAGTGTAGCCTGGCGGTGGAAGGGTTTCCAGGAACCCCAGTATCACCACCAAAAAATAAAATTAAATTAAACCATAATACAAAGCATCAAGTTCTGGAAAGTTATATCAGGTCAGGTGTGGTGGCACACACTCGTAATCCCAGCGCTTGGGAGACTGAGACAGGAGGATCACACAGGTTCGAAGCCAGCCTCAGCTACTTAGTGAGGCTCTCAGCAACTTAGTGAGACCCTGTTTCCAAATAAAATATAAAATAAAATAGGTCTGGGAGTGTAGCCTGGAGGTAGAAAGCCTCTGGGTTCCACCTCCAGTACGAAAGAAAGAAAGAAAGAAAGAAAGAAAGAAAGAAAGAAAGAAAGAAAGAAAGAAAGAAGAGAAAGAAAGTTAAGCAAGGCAGGTGTGGTGGCACACGCGTGTAATCCCAGGATATGGGAGGCTGAAACCGGAGGATTGTGGTTCTTGGACAGCCTCAGCTACTTAGTGATGTCCTTTGCAACTTAGTGAGACCCTGTTTCAAAATAAAGAGTAAAAAAAAATAGGGCAGGGGATGTGGCTTGGAGGTTATGTCAATTGCCTCTGGGTTCCATCCCCAGACTGCATAAAAAAGAAAAAAAAAGTTATATCAGGAGTACACCCTTTAAAGCAGAAAATAGTCTTGATTGTATGTCTTAATTTTTGTTTTTATTTACAGATATTAAATACAAACACTTGTATTACACTAGAAGAAATCAAATTATATTTAATAAGCAAATATAAGGTCTAATCTTCTCTTATTACCCCCAATAGAAATGTGGGAGCCAGTAAAAGTGAAATCAGTAATAGACAATAAAGTTATACTGTCAGTGTGCAAATGTGTAACTCCACATAAAAGCCATGGACCTATATTTTTGAAAAATCTAAGGTCTTCCAAGTACAGCCCTTCCTGCAGCAGGTGAAGAACTTTGGAAATAGCTTAGTAAAATAAAACTATTTTCTTTTCAATGTGATTTTATATTTGGACTTAAGTAAATGTAAGTCTTTGTCAAAAACAATAGCTATGGGAAAATCACGTACTGAGTAAAAGTAGTAATAAACTGTATTTGTTGAAATAGAATTTTGCTGCCATACTAAAATCTCTTTAAATAAATTTTAAGATAAGCTAAAACTTTCAGAAAGTTTCCCAGAAATATTCTTTTGAGAACCAATGAGACTTTTCTTCTTTTTTTCTACCAAAGCTAAACTTAGTTAACAGGCATGTGTGTTTTCAAACACTGTCATCTATTCCAGGCCATCAGATATAGTAGATAGCCAAGGTTTGAGTGCAAACAATCCAAGATAGGCTACATAAAATGATGCCAAATGTGATAACAAATGTCTTCTATAAAAACAAGACTTACTCATAAAAGACATTCTTTGTGGACAAATAACTCATGCTGACAGCTTGTGAATTCCAGAATTCTTCAGGCTGTCTTTCTACTGGCTTTCTCTCTGGCCCAAGTTTATAATGTTAACTGGTCATCGCAAAAAGAAGGTTTGAAATGCATTTTAATACCAGAGTTTAGAGAGCTTTGGATTTGCAACAGCATGCAACAAAGAATATGTTATGTAATCTTTTTAGATATATAGGCAAGAAATCTAAGTGTGAAAGAAAAGATTCTGGCAAAGCATGCATGTTTATATAATTACGTTTTTGTCCTTACTCTTACATTCAAGTTTGTAAACAGTGCCTATTTTTTCTGATTTCTAAGCTATTCTTTTTTTATTATTACATTGTACTCATACATCTTAAAGGAATGCAAGATGGTGAAATCATACATGAATACATCACCCGATTAGCCCTAACCCATTTCCCATCCCATTCCCTCCCTTTCCCTTCTACTCATGTTTGGTTTAATGATTGACACATTAACATGTTTGTTAAAGTACATCATGTGCATTAGAGAAATTCTCTCTCCCCCACCTCCCATTCCCTCATTTAGGTCGCCTTATTTGCTCATCTATAGAATCTCCTTCATCTGGAGTTCCTCCTATAACCCATTTTCTCTCTAGCTTTTGCATATTAGGGAGAATTTTTAAAATTCAGCCATAAATCTTTTAAAGGGGCTCCTTCTTCAAGCCAATGAATAGAGCATTGTCTTTGTCAATTTGTCTGTAGTCTGCTCTGGTAGGTGACAATGTTCTTGACTGGTAATCAATTGATGTCTTAGTGCCATCTGGCATCTGTTGCTAAGCACAGCTGCAGTACTGTCAGGTGAAGTGAGTGGCAAGAAGCAGGGTTTATGTTCACCAATATGTAGCAGTGCAGACTAGACTGTCAATAAATCCTTCCTGGGCCAGGCTGATGCCGTGGACTGCTTTATTCTAATAGGTGGAGAAATGCCTTGGCAACTTGTTTAAAAATATATATGGTAAAAAGTAAGAACTCCAGTAAGGTTTTGAAGATTCTGCCTTGTTTATAGTGACCACAATAAGAAGAATACTGTTCTTTTTCTTTAGATTGTATATAACAAGCTACGAACAGGTATTTCATTGCCGTAAAAAGATGGTACCGAAGCCAGGCATGGCATTATGAAACTGGTACAGAAGAGATAACTAAGACATAACTATATACTGGGATGCAGTGGCACATGTCTGTAATACTTTAAGACAAGAATATTGCAGATTTGAGGTCAGCCACAGCAACTCAGCAAGAGACTGTTTCAAAGTAAAGGATAGTCAGGTGTAGTGGCACATGTTTTTAATACCAGTACTTGGGAGGCTAAGACAGGAGGGAATCACAGGTTCTTGGCCAGCCTCAGCTACTTAGTGAGGCCTTCCACAACTGATGCTGTTTTAAAATAAAGAATTAAAATAGGGCTGGGAGTGTAGCCTAGAGTGGAATGACCCTGAGTTCCATTCCAGTACTACAAAAAATTATTAAAATAAAATAAAATAAAAAATAAAGTGGGTTTGAGAGTATAGCTCAGGGTTAGAACAACCCTGGGTGCAATTCCCAATTACACACACACACACAAACACACACACACACACACACACACACACACACACATACACACACACACATATTACTAAAATCTTTGTATTTTTTATACTTAAAATTATGTTATAGTATTTCCAATTTACTAATTTTTTTCTCTGTTACTAAGGGCCTATCCAAATTGTCACTACATTTCTTAGAGTAAAAGCCAGTATTATTAATAATTATGCAGATAAAATGAAACATATCAGAAGTGTCTTGTGAACATGTAATTCAAGCCTGTAATTCTAGAAATTGAGGTTGGCCCATTGACAGATCAATGGAATAAAATGTGGTATATGCAAACAATAGAATTACACTCAACCATACAGAACAAAATTACATAAAAATAGATTAGATTAAAGAATATTATACTACTGGAGATCAGTAGGTCTCAGAGAAACAAGGATCGTATGTTTCCCATAAGTAAAACCTAGACAGAAAATAGAAAACAAAAGAGAATTCATATAAATGATGAGAAAGACCAATGGAATAATGGAAGGAACTTGGGAGTTGGTAGGTGGGGAGGGGGAAAAGAAGACTTGATGATGGAAACAGTTTAAATAATACTTTATCCAATACAAAGATTTCACTAATCCCATGATTAAAATTATATTGAACCAATAAAGTATGTTTAAAAATAATGTTTTAAGTAAAAATTTAAGTTCTGATCAAAATAGCTCTTAAAATATTAATAGTGATGTATTTCAAAACATCATAAATAATTTCTGCTGTTAAGCTTGTATGTGGTAAAATTTTATGCAGTAGGGCATGAAGGCCCGCCCACACTTGTAACTCCAGTACTTGGGAGGCTGACTTAGGAGGATTCAGGTTTCTTGACAAGTTTCAGCTACTTAGTGAGGCCCTCTGCAACTTAGTGAGACCCTGTTTCAAAATTTAAAAAATAATACAAATAGGGCTGGGGGTGTAGCTCAGAGGTAGAATGTCCCTTGGGTTCAATCCCTACTACTACAACAAAAAGAGAGAAAAAAAGAGATTTTATGAAGACTTTCCTTAATAGTAAAGTACTGAACACAATTGTAATTGTGTTAAACAATTACAAGGAGGTCTATCTGCTCCATTGTATTTCATAACTAGCACAACCAGCATATCTCATCTTGATAATAGATGTGACTAATTGAAGAGTACCCTTCTAAATTTGATATCCAGATTTTCTATTACTTCTCTTAGACAAAAGAGACATGTCTAACCTTCAAATAAATTGCTTCTAGGAGTGTATCCAGCTGGAATAAAACTAGTTCAGGAAACACCTTGGGGAAAGGTACTGACAGAACCCCATAGTGATAACCACCACTAACAGATGAATGGCTCCAAAAGGCATTTCAGTGATGAGAAAGATTGTTTAAAATATGTGCTTTCTCTTTTTAAGGCTGAAACTCTTAGAAACAGAAGCACGCTATGCATTATAAGAAGTTCAGAGAAAAATGATGTTCATGATTTAGCCATTCATTAATGGATTCAAGTAACTACCAAATTTTTCTGCTGTGTATCTATATCAGCAAGGTATTGTGCATGCAAAAATAAACAAAGACTGTGACACAAGAATATTAACTTTTAAGGGTGTCAATGCATTAAATCATGAGATTTATCCCTTATCTTTTTCTTTCTGCTCACCCTGCCCTATTCAAATTTTATAACTAAGTACCTTTTTCAATTTAAAATACCTGTTTTTTGAGTGGTACAAATGAAAAGGAGGAAAAGTAGATATAGGACTAATTATCTGTTTACCTATGTTCACATCCTTGCTTCAAAAACAATGCATTCTTGAGATGCAAACATTCTTCCTCAATATCCTTGTGACTGGCCTTAAGAATGCTCATGCTTAACCCTCAGCATTTGAGGTTGCTGCTTGTTAAAACACTCCTTGTTCATTTCAGTGCAACAGACATAGGACCATTTTTCATTGACTCATTTACCCATAGTACCAGGTGAGAAGACAAGGAGCCTAATCATGATGGGCACTAGTTTGTTATTTGAGAAACAGAATGTGATTACCAATAGAATTAAAATATTTTTGGGTAATTATTATTAATAAATTATTACCAAATAATGAGAAATTAACTAATGTTATTACTATTTGATAATAAATTATTACCAACTAGTGAGAAGTAAACTAAAAACTGGATCCAGATATTTTAAAATATATTTAAATATTTTACTATACTTTACATTAACTTAAATGAAATTCATGATGCAATTTTTAAAAATATGGCATTGTGGCAGAGAGTGAGTTAGCTTCAAAGAGTATCCCATGTTTTCTCTCATAGATGAAAGCTAGAAGCAAAAAAAAAAAAAAAAAGAAATGTGAACTTAGAAGAAAAATTAGAAGGTTAGAGTTAGGAGGTCAGTGAAGATGGAGGGATGGAAGAGTATACTTTAAAATTGATCAGTATGTGTTCACATATGTACAATCATGCCACAATGAAGCCCACTAGTCTGTATATTTACTATGTGCCAATAAAAAAGTCCTACTCTATAAATATGGCCTTTTTTGCTAGCAATAGAACTCAAATTTTACTTAGGGCTAAAGTACTGCTTGCTAAAATCACTTCATCTTTCAGTGTTTTCCCATGGCCATACACACTATTTCTTACTATGTAAGGAATATGAGATCTACACTGGCTTAAGCTAATATGAGTTGGTTCTCTGTTGCTTTTGAACAAAGTCAATTCTAATGGATAGTATGTATTACTAACTTTTCTTTTTGAAATTTAAAGCTAATTCTAGCTTAAAATTTCACATGAAAAAATGAATAGAGGTCATATTCTGTTGTTAAAATCTATACCAGCATACATTTTGCTGATACAGATATTTAGATAGGATGCTATATGCAAAAGAAAATAGAGGACAATGAAACAAAGACAAGAATCACACAAATTTGTATAATAGGATGAACTTGTCATATCAATGAAAGATGTAAAGATTAACTTAAGCTTGGGAAGTTATTTATGAAAATTATATTATCTCTTTATCAGGTAAAAAAGGTAAAAACTAGTAATATACAGATATTTTACATAAAAACTATAATAGAGGAAACTATGGAATATACTTTAAAATGGAGTAAGGAAAGCCTTTTTGTAATATCTAAAGTATTCGAATGTGTATTTTTAATAGTTTTATGAATGAACATTTTAAAGGAGAATGTTAAATAATCAAATGCAAAATGATTATAAAAACTAATAAATATGGTAGAGAACTATGGTACAGCCATATTCAATCCATTAAGTACTTACTGAACACCAGAGCTGTAAGGTAGGGCTGAACAAAAGAGGCAATTGAAGAGAGCAGGTCCCATTTGAGTCCCTTCATGTCTTCGACTAGGTCGAATTGAACAGAGTAAACAATTTAAATTAATACTATAGTATACAGAGCTTACAAAATTTACTGGTAAAATAATAAATAACCCAAACAAAAAGTGGTTGATCCAACTGACTAGACACTTCTCAAAAGAAGAAATACAAATCACCAAAAATATACATAATTACATGAAAGAAATGTTTGACATCATTAGCTAACAGAGAAACGCAAATCAAAACTTCACTGAGATTCCATCTAATTCCAATTAGAATAGGAATCACCAAGAACCCAAACAATAATAAATGGTGGTGAAGATATAGGAAAATAAGATCCTTTATACACTGTTGGGATTGCAAACTAGGATAGTCACTATAGTGATTATACTATTAGTGGGATTACAGACTAGTGCAGGCACTATGGAGATCAGTGTGGAGATTTCTTAAAAACTGGGAATGATCCACCATATGATCTGACTATAGCACTCCTGAGTATCTTTCCAACTGGGTTGAAATCAGAACTAAAGTAACATATGCATACCCATGTTCTTAGCAGCACAATTCTCAATAGTCAAAATATGGAACCAACCTAGGTCTCCATCAATAGATGAATGGATTGCAAAACTGAGGAAAATACAAACAATGGAATGCTACTCAGCAATAAAGAAGAAAATCATATCATTCATATGAAGATGAAAAGACCTGGAGAATATTATGTTAAGTGAGATTAGCCAAGCACAGAAAGAGAAAGAACATATGTTTTCTCTAATATGCTCAAGCTAGAGAGTATTAGGAATACCAGAGCAACTCCAGATAATGGAGAGTAACCTCAGCAAAGCTAGAAAGATATGGTAGGAGAAAAAGAAGGCTGTGAGGTTGATTAACTGGAGGAGCTACACTTGAATATGTATATAAGTGTGAATGTAGCATGGTCAGTCAACCTGGACATTCAGTGTTGGAAGTGGGGGATAGGAGAAGTGGGGGATAGGGCACCAAGTATTGTGTTAATGTATGCCATGTTCAATATGGTCCATATAAGAATTAAAAATAAAAATAAAATTAAATTAAAAATCCTTTAAATAATGTTATTTTATCTATGATAATTGAATTTGGCTCTGATATGCTCCAAAAAATAAGTGTTGAGTGTCTGTTTTGTGCATTCTTGTCTGTCTTGATACTAAATTTTATCTTTAGAGTTGATAATTTTGCATCAGAAATACAAATTTGTTCAATAGTAAAACATCTTTACGAAATTGTCAAAATCATGAAGTATTTCCAGAATAAGGGAAAGAGATAATATATTTATAATTTAACATAACTATAAAATTATGATAAAATAAACTTATGATTTCTCAGTAAATAATGATTTCTGTCATTATTTTCAAAACTAGATGATAACATTTGTTTTCTCCATCACAGCAACTTTTATTGTTTGCAATGGTTAATTTTAATTGTTAATATCTTTGAGTGGCTGTTTACAATTTTTAAAGCATTGTTATTTGGGCTGAAAATGCAAAGTAAAATTATTAATTTTGCTCCGAGTTCTCATTCTTAAATCCAGCACCAGGTGAGTATAAAAATTCATACTATCCTCCCCAATAGTCTCAATACATGGCTTTTTCTTTCTGACAAGCTCCTTGTCGGTCTATTTTTCCCTATTCATAATTTCAATTCTATTTTAAAAACTATTCCCCTGTATTTTAATATGCTTACATCTTTCATTTTCTATTTTAATATTTATTTATTTATTTCATTTCACTAGTTCTTTCCATGTGTTTAATTTGCTTTTTTCCCTAGAATTTAAGGTTTCATTTTGGTAACACAACTTTTCTCTTTTTATGGACACTTTCTTGAGACTTTTACAAATCTACATATTTTTCTATTTTTATTATGGTGTTTCTTAATAACTGTTTTTTATTCATCATAGACATTTGTTTTATAGCTGCTCAAAATTTTTATTATCTTAATTACTTCCTTAAAATTCTAATCCATATCTGCAGTGTTTGCTGAGTGTCTATCATACTGCTTTCTTAACACATATGGATTTTTATTATTAGCTACTTTTTCTGTTTTTGGTATTTTACTTTATGTAAGAATTCTTTGAGTACTAAATAAAGAAATTGTCTTGCCGGACATGGTGGCACAGGCTTGTAATCCCCATGCTTGGGAGGTGGAGACAGGAGGATCACGCAGGTTCGAAGCCAGCCTCCCTGGTTTAAGAGACCCTGTTTCCAAATAAAATATAAAAAATAGGTCTTGGAATGTAGCCCATAGGTAGAAGGGTTCCATCCGCAGTAATACACACAAAAAATAAAAAAATAAAAAATAAATTGTCTCGAGTAAAATATTGAGCTTCTCATGTGCTTCTTTGGGGAATCTCCAGAATTTCTTACAATAGTTCTTAGCTTTGAGATTTTATCAAATTAAAAGTATAAATTTGAATTAATCATACACTTTGGTATAATCTTGCCTTGTTTTTCATAGCATATATTTTACTCTGTCAGGATTCAAATATTTATTTTTATTGGTGTTTATATTCTCACATCATAATATAGATCATGTTGACAATTGCATACATTCTCAACAGTACATGGTGCCATCCCCTCTCGCTTACCCATTTTTTCTCCCTCCCAATACCAAGTGTCCAGGCTAACAATGTTATGTATACAAATAGTCACAGGTAGCATTTCTGTTAATGAACCTCAGCTGCCTTTCTCCACTACTCTTTCTCCCTGTCTCCACTGAGGATCTACTTCATTATAATGAGTCCCTCTGGTATTTCAAATATTCCCTAGCCTGAGCATATGTAGAGAAAACATGTCTCTTCTCCATCTGTGCTTGGCTAATATCACTTAACATAATGTTCTCCAGTTTTTTTCATCTTCGTATGAATGACATAATTTTATTCTTCATTGTTGCTGAGTAGAATTCCATTGTGTGTATTTCCTATAATTTTGTAATCCATTCATCTTTTGATAGACATCTAGGTTGGTCCCATAGCTCAGCTCTTGTAAATTGTGCTACTATGAACATGGGTATGCATATGTTACTGTAATTCTCTGATTTCAACCCCTTTGGAAAGGTACCCAGGAGTGATATAACTGGATCATATAGTGGATCCATCCCCAATTTTCTAAGAAATCTCTACACTGATCTCTATAGGGGCTGAACTAGTTTGCACTACCACCACAGTGTAAGAGTTCCTCTTTCCCCACATCCTTGCCAGAAATTTTTATTTGACTTCTTTATGCTTGCCACTCTGATTGTGGTTAGATAAAATCTCAGTATAGTTTAGATTTGCATCTCCCTAATTGCTAATGATGTTGAATATTTTTTTATGTATCTATTGACCATACGTATCTCTTTTGTGGAGTGTCAAAAAAAAAAAAACCCTCAACCAAAAAAACTACTGGAGTTGATCAACCAATAATGTGGTGGGATACAAAATCAACCTAAACAAAGCAGTAGCTTTTCTATCTACCAACAATGACTCCATGAAGAAAGAAATATAGAAAACAATTTCATCTACAATAACCTCAAAACCAGTAAAATACCTAAGAATAAACCTAACCAAAAAACAAAAAGACATAAAAGACCCTTACAATACAAATTATAACACATTAAAAAATGAAGAAGACCTTGGAAGATGGAAAGATCTCCCTTGCTCATGAATAGGCAAAATGAATATCATTAAAATGGTCATTCCATTCATCTGTTGAAAAATTATGGGAAATAACACACAATGGAATTCTATTCAGCTATAAAGAAGAACAAAATCAGATCATTCACAAGAAGATGGAAAGATCTGGAGAATATTATTTTAAGTGAGATCAGCCAGACACCGAAGAGAAGGGATATATGTTTTCTCTAATATGCTCATTAGCTACATCTGAATATGTGTAAAAGTATGAATATAGCATGGTTAACCTGGACACTCATTGCTGGGAGGGGGAAGGGGAATTGAAAATGGGGGACAGGGGACTAAGCACAGTCTGAATGTATGACATATTTAATATGTTCCACATAAAAGTAAAATAAGAAATTAAGAAAATGGTCATTTGGCCAAAGTGATCTGCAGAATCAATGCAATCCCTATTGAAATATCAATGACATTCTTCATTATAGAAGAATTTTATATGGAGGCACAAAAGACCCAGAAGAGTCAAAGCAATTCTCAGCAATAAGAATTATGCAGGAGGCATCACAATTCCTGATCACAAGCCATACCACAGAGCTACAGTCATTAAACAGTATAATAATGGCATAAAGAGAGGCACACATACTTGCTGTGTTTTAAGATAAATGTGTATTGTTTATACAGAGATTCATTATTGAAAGAAAATTTATTTCAATTCACTTTTATATTTCAGAGCTTCACTTTTAATTTTTGACTATATGTTAGCTAAAATAAAATTTCATCTAAAGTATAGTTGTTAAACTATCAAGTACCCACAGTAACAATCTCAAATTAGTACATTTATATCCTCCAATTCATCTAAAAAATTGTAGAAGCAACTTCATTAGCCTAATAGGTCAATGCAAAAATATCAGGGTGGATATGGATCAAAAGACTCGATTCTCAATTCAAGTACTGCTGCCAGTAAGCAAGTTATAATAAATTCTTTACAGCATGCAAGTTTTATAAGAAATGTATATATATATATATATATATATATATACATATATATATAAAATATCTCTTCAAACAAAGTATATATTTGTATTTTTGAGAAGTTATATACTTAACACTATAAAACATATTATTCTAACTTATAAATAATTCACAGTATTTTATGTAATTTTTCTAATATTGTAATACACTGATAATTCCATTACTTGGGAGCCTAAAATGGCAATCTCAGGTTCTAGGCCAGCTGCAAGAACTTAGTGAATCCCTGTTTCAAAATAGAAATAAAACTGGGTATATAGCTCAGAAGTAAAATGTTCCTGGGTTCAATCGCCAGCACACTCACAAAAAGAAGGAAATTTGTACTGGAAATTGGCTCATATGGTGAGAGAGGCAAAGAGCTCCTGTAATATGCCATGTTACAGAAGAGCTGGTGGTATTATTCATACTGATTCTGAAAGTCTAAGGTCTAGGGGAGCTTAACAATGCTATAAATTCTGATTCAAGATTAAAACCCTAAAAACTGTATGGAGAATGACATAAGTCTAAGACTTAAGAATCAGAGGCTTTGATATTCAAAGGCATAAGATGAAAGTCCCAGCTCAGTAGAGAGCATGGATATGGCCTTTGTGTTCTATTGAGATGGCCCTCAAGCTATGGAAGATGCCTCCCTCATCAGTTAAGACAGATCTTCCCTACTCGACCAACTGAAACAAATACTCATCTCTTGGTAAACATCAACACAGACTACTTTGGAATAATGTTCTATCAGTTTTTAAGGTACCTGTTCGCATATGCAGATTGACCTACCCAATTAAACATTTATTGTTTTTCTATGTTTACTGCTATTGTTCTATAAATACTAACACAGTCATAGTTTTAAAACTCTTGTATAACATGTATGTATATATTCCAGTACTTGGGAGGCTAAAATGGCAATCACAGGTTCTAGGCCAGTTTGAGCAACTTAGTGAGACCCTGAATCAAAATAAAAACCAAACTGGATATATAGCGCAGAAGTAAAATATTCCTGTTGGGTTCAATCCCCAGCACATACACAAAAAGAAGGATATTTGTACTGAAAATTGGTTCATCTGGCAAAGAGCTCCTGTAATATGCCATGTTACAGAAGAGCTGATGGTATTATTCATACTGAGTCAGGTATGTATATATGTCTAGAAATAGTTTTTCCCTTCCAGTTGTATTTCATAAAATTTATAGCACTAATCTCTATGTGTTAGGTCATACTGATGATTTAAATAGAGACAAAAATTTGACTTCAGAAGCACAACAATGCAGCAAAGTGCAAAAGTATCACTCTTTTTTTTTCTTTTAGTGCTGGAGTTTGAACCCAGAGGCAGTTTTAGCCTTGAGCTAGACACCCAACTCTATTTTTTTTTTTTTAGTTTTCAAACAGGATCTCACTAAGTTGCTGAGGCTGTCCTTAAAACAGCCATCCTGTCTTAGCCTCCCAAGTACTGGGATTATAAGAATGTACCACTATACCCACTAAGGTAGCATCCGATAATCTGATAGGTTAAAAGAGCTCAAAGTCAAAATCATTATGTGGAGGCAACAGGTTTTAATGACATTTTATTATAGTCAGGAAAATAAGCCCATATATATGAATATACTCTGAGTAAACATTTTTTCTTTGTATGATAGAACCATGTGAAAATAATCACCAAATTTGAACAGACTGAAAAACAATGTTAAGATACAGCTTGTTCCAAAACAGAGGAAGATTAATGATTATTTGCCTGATTATATTTAGCAACTACAGTAATTCGTTAGTTATCCACAGCTAAACTAAATGTCAGATTATTTGGCAATACTTTAGTAATCTAATTCCAAAACAAAAAGAAATTTTTTTTTTTAGTATTATGACTTTTAACTAGATTACTCTCTACTCTCCCAAAAGTTAAGATTTAATTTTTGGTATCTGCAAAGTCACTCTGAGGTAACAAAATAAAGTATTAAAGCAATAAAAGAATGCTACAAACCTAGAAATATTTCAAGGTGAATAAAAGAAAATAAAACATAAAAGATAGAATGATTGTGAAAAGAAGAGAGGTAATGAAAAGAGATAGATCCAGATAACACTAGTTTCAAAGGTTAGCCCCTACTGTGGAAGGGCCACTGATTACCCCACTTTAGCATTTGTCTAAAACATCACAGAATAACTCCCCAATTTGCTTCATTAATCATTTAATTTATGATTTATGTTGTGAGAGACACACACTTTAGTTAAAAAATATATATATTTGCATATTATATATATTTGCATATATTATATATATGCAAATTTAAATTTTTTGAAATTTAAAAATGGAGAAATATTACAAAAGATTACAATTTTCCAGTTCACAAATACAGTAGTATGACCATTCCAATTTACACTGAGTGAAGCTCTGCCTTGGCCCATTTTTTCTCTTGTCATAGGCCCATTTCTGCATAGTTTTGCAGCCAGTCTCTCCAGCAAGTAGACAAACACTCAGAGATAGGCAGGGCATACAAACACATGTGAATCTGTCCTGACCATAGAGAATCAATCCTAGTTTCTAATTATAAATCCAAGGATTTTGTGAATTAGTAACTTTCCCAGCTCTTTAAAACATAATAAAATATAAAATATTTTTTATCATTTTGGGTAAAAATTTCTGGCTCAAAGTGAACGAAAAATTTTTACTCTTTTTCAATGAAATGTGACTTCTATTACCATATTTATATATAGAAATTTTAAAAATAGAAGCAAATATTTAAAACTAGATTTTTTCACAGGTTCAATATATAGTAATAACCACAAATAACATCTGAATGCATAACTTTCCAAATATTTGTGTACTAATATGTATGCATATATGCATCAAAATGTGCTCATGTATTTCATAAAGTTCTGCAATATACATTTGTTATATGTACATATTTGTCCTTATCATAATTCCTTTAACAATATAAGATTGGAAATAAGTTCAGCTGCTATGGAGATCAGCGTAGGGATTCCTCAGAAAACTGGGAATGGATCCACCATATGATCTATCTATCTCACTCCTGGGTATCTTTTCAAAAGGACTAAAATCAGAAAACTACAGTAATACATGCATATCCATGATCATAGCAGTATAATTCACAATAGCCAAATTATCGAGGCAACACAGACATCCATAAACATATGAATGAATGTCAAAATTATGAAATATCCACACAATAGAATTTACTCAGCAGTAAAGAAGAAAATGTCATTTCAAGAAAATGGTAGAAATTAGACCAGAGACTGTGAAGTTATTAGAGGAAGATATAGGCTCAACACTTCAACATATAGTAACAGGCAGTAACTTTCTCTACAAGATCTCCAAAGTGTAGGAAATTAAAGCAATAATTAAATAGTGGGATGGCATCAAACTCAAAGGTTTCTTCTTATCAAAGGAAACCATCAAGAACTTAAAGAGAAAGCCTGCAGAATGGGAGAAAAATTTCACCAGTCACCACTCTGATAGAGGACTAATATCCAGAATGTACAAAAAGCTCAAAAGACTCTACACTAGCAAAACAAATAACTCAATCAAGAAATGAGCAACTGAACTGAATAAACATTTCACAAAAGAAGAGATACAAATGGCCAGTAGATACATGAAAAATGTTGAACATGATTAGCCATCAGGGAGATACAAATCAAAACTACGCTGCCATTCCATCTAACTTCAATTAGAGTGGCAAGAATAAAGAAATCAAATAATAACAAATGTTGGTGAAGATGTGGAGGAAGAGGAGCTCTTTTACACTGTTGGTGGGATTGCAAACTAGTTCAGCCAATATGGAGATCAGTGTGCAGATTCCTTAGAAAACTGGGAGTAGATCCACCATACAATCCAGCTCTACCTCTCCTGGGTATTTTTCCAAAGAAGTCGAAATCAGAGAACTACAGTAACATATGCATACCTATGTTCATAGCATCACAATTCATAATAGTCAAAATGTGGAACCAACCAGGTCTCCATCAACAGATGAATAAATTGCAAATTTGTGGGAAATCACACAATGGAATTCTACTCAGTTATAAAAAAGAACAAAATCAGGTCATTCGCAAGAAGACAGAAAAACCTGGAGAACATTATGTTAAGTGAGATCAGCCAGACAGAGAAAGAGAAGGGATATGTTTTATCTAATATGCCTAAACTAGGGAGTATTAGGAATATCAGAGAGACTCTAGATAATGGAGGGGAAGCTTCAAGCAAAGCTAGACTGAAAGGATAGGAGAAGACAAAGGCTGAGGTGGATTAATGGAGGAGCTACATTCGAATATGTGTAAAAGTATGAATATAGCATAGTTAACCTAGACACTTATTGTTGGGAGGGGGAGAAGGTGAAGCAGGGAAGGCGGAGGGGTACCAAGCAGAAATATATGCCATTTTCAATATGTTCCACATAAAATTTTTAAAAATTAAAAAAATTAAAAAGAAAATGGTAGGACATTATGTTATGTGAGATTAGCCAGTCATAGAAAATGAAGAGTCATATGTTTTCTCTAATATGGGCAAGCTAAAGAGTAATGGAAATACCAGAAGGACCCAGATATTGGAGGAGAAGCCTCAGTGGATCCGAGGAGGTGGTCTATCCACTATTTGTACGTGTATGAAAATACCAATGTCAATCTCAGTATTCTGTACTGGGGATGGGGAAGATAGAAAGGCAGTGGGGGATGTCCACCAAGTGCTGTGTGCATGTATGTCACTGATAAATGATGTACATTAAGATGTGAGACTATAAACATCATGGAAAACATATTAAAAACAATAAAGCTAACAACTATATATTTACATTTATTTACATTTACATTTATTTATTACATTTACATTGTTTTGGGAACTCTGTATAATCTTAAGATGAAAGTATATGAAATATTAAATATAGAGTGTCGGTAAGTACTTTGCCATTTTACATAGAAGATTGAGAATTTACAAATTTTGGTATTCATGGGGTACCTAAAAATAGTCACCTTTAGTGCCAAAGATAACTGCATATAAATCTCGTTCTCTTTTCATTATAAATATTATTCTTCTTAAGCCAAGAGAATGACTTTCAAAATGTGTGAAAACATTAACATGTGGTGAATATAAGTGGTCAATTCCTTGACCATTTCTACATATAACTGCCTAACTATAAATATTTACAATTATGTTAAAGATTATTACATGAGTTGTTTACTGATTTGCAATTAAATATAAGTGAATATATATATATGTATATATATATATGTAATTGAATTAACTATGAATAGTCCTATTTTCTCAAATTATGGTAAAAGAATAAAACTCACTAAAATGGAAAGTCAAAACTTACCCCTACTTCTGTATTTGCAAAAGAAATAATTGCAAATAAGGGACATGAAGAGAGGGCCACATACCCAAGCAATCATGTGTAAATAGGCAAAGGTCAAATCCAGCCCTGTAGATGGTCACATAGATCAATAACCTGCACAGAAATTCCCCCTCTTGCCCTCTTTGTACCCAAATTCCTCACGCAATCCTCTGATCACTAACTGTCATGTTTCAAATTCTATAAGCCTGCCGGTCTGCTTCTGCCATTTGTCACAAATCTATAAAATGGGAGCTCACATGAGGTTGGGGCTGGAGTCTTTCAGAAACTACTCTAACTTTGGCCTGCTAGTGAATGAACTTCTTCTTTTCTACCCTAACTGGCATATGTTCAATTATTCCAGAGAATTTCTAAAACAAAATGAAATTTAAAAAAATTATATATATATATATATATATATATATATATATATATATATATATATATATCACGTAATCTTTTAAGCATAAAGAAGATATATATTTTTCTAGAGAACTGATAAAAGTATGTTGTTAATGTATCATGAAGGTAGTCATATAGATCTTAGATATAAAATTATACATAACTTTTTGTGTGTGTGTGTGTGGGTCTGGGGATGAACCCCAGGGGCATTCGACCTCCAAGCTACACCCCCTGCCCTAATTTTTTATTCTTTCTTATACATAACATTTAAGCAATTCTTTTTTTTTTCTTCTTCTTCTTTTTTTTATGGTACTGGGGGTGGAACCTAGGGGCTTTTCTACCTCTGGGCTATACTCCCAGAACTATTTTATATTTTATTTGGAAACAGGGTCTCATTAAGTTGCTGAGAGCCTCACTAAGTAGCTGAGGCTGGCTTTGAACCTGTGTGATCCTCCTGTCTCACCCTCCCAAGTGCAGGTATTACAAGTGTACGCCACCACGCCTGGCAGTAATTCTTATTAAAGTGATTATTTCATGAAAAATAAGAAATGTTTAAAAATGTTTACATAGAAATTATTACATCTATATTAATATCACTATTTTAAGGAAAATTTTAATCTATTTTACCAGTAAAAATAGCTTGCATAAACTATAGTGCAACCAGATAAAATGTTAAAAATAGACAAAATAAAATTGGAAAAAAATATTTAAAACCATTATTCTGAAAAAGCTTCAGAAGAGTAATATAAAAGCTTATTAAAACTTATATGAGACTTCTCTCCAAATTATCTTTAACCATATTTAATACTTCACTATTCTCAGGAGCCAGGGCAAAAATTTCACCTTTTGGAGGGTAATCTGGAATTTTCCCCAATCAATGTCAATTAGAAGAGAAGTTTAAAATATTTCTCTCCAGATCTACGGAAGACAAAGTCCAGAGATGTGGCCTTGGCATCTGATTTGCTAAGTGACACTCTGATTTGATGACTTGCTAATGTACACTGAGTAGAACTCCAAGACTAATCAACTGTTTGGCAAAAGTAAACTTAAACCAATTAAGTAAATTAGATTATAAATGCTCTCTCTCTCTCTCTCTCTCTCTCTCTCTCTCTCTCTCTCTCTCTCTCTCTCTCTCTCTCTCCACACACAAACACACACACTCTCTCTCTGTCTCTCAAAACCCAAGTTTCTCTTTTCTTTTCTCAAGCCCTGTGACATCGAGTTTCAGAATTTATTTTCTAACTTTGGTTCTGCTGCTTTTGTACTTCCATGAACATCTCAAAATTATGTCTCATTGATGGCTAAGATTTTTCTTGATTTGGGTTATCTTTATTTTTTATTTTGTATCTATTGTTGGTACTGGGGATTCTACCACCAAGCTACACTTCTAGCCCTGCACCACCATGCCTGTTTAGATTCTTTCTAAATAGCTGGTGTCTATTTATCTCTTCCCAGAAAATTTCACTTAAACTCTCAGTATTTCCGTATAAGAAACAGCATGAATATCTCATTTCTTATGCTTCAGGAACTCAGAAAGCTATACTTGTTGGCCTTTACGGATATCACTACCTACAGAAAATTCCAAACTAGCTGCTACCATATTCTCAAAGCATTTTATTATTTGAACAATTGGTGTACTTTGAATGTCTGTTGTGAAATACATCTTTAAACACCTGCTACATCAGGGAATGAGTGTCTCCAGTTGGCTCTGGAGACTTGTTGAGATTTATTCTGATTAAGAGCATTTCCTTTCTCAGAACTGTTGGAAAAATTCCCATTCAGTAGTCTGTGGAGGATCCTAGAGGATTGAAAATCGACCATGAAGTAGTCATATTCATTTTATTTTTTTGCTTCTAGACAAATAAATTAAAGAAAATAAGCAAAAGATTCACACAAATATCCACATGTAAATGCCTACTGTAATTTCTGATTTCATGATGATTAGAAAATAACTTTAATACCTTTATGATTTGAGGCAAATTACCTAAACCCTTTGTGGCTAAGTTTATTTAACAATGAGTAGGAATGTAAATACTACTTAAAGATGATTATGAGTCTTAAATACATTAATATAGTTAAAGTATGAAGAACTCTGTGAACAGTATTTATTACCTAATATTAGTCCTACAAATACCAAGAGATAAAATAAGTTGTAACCTATCAATGATAATATAACTTTCATTAAAATGTTTTATAGGCAATTAATATGAAATAAATAAAAACCAAAAAAGTATAGCAAATCTTTGACCCACCACTATATTTAACTGTACAATTGTAACTATGTATAAAGATGTTTAAAAATAAGACTACTAAAATGATTTTTAAGCTTTATGATATGTAAAAATCTAGAAATACAATTTTCTTTGTATTTCATACTTTTTCAGAAAATTTACTGGTCTTTTTAAATAAAATACCAATATAATAAATGATAAGGATACTTTTTATGGCATTATCAAGCCTAAAAAAGAATAATGTTTAATATGGAATTAGTATTATGTATGCACAATCTCAATTTTTCTTCAGTGCTACAAAAAAAAAAATCCAGCTTAGTGGTAACTGAGATATAATAAAACCTTAGAAAAAGAAGGCCCTGTGACCCCACTGTGGTCCCACTGCCCAAGGCTCAGCAGGCATGATTGCAAAACCTGAACAGGTTTTGTATGTATATGGTTCAAGCCCTGTAAAGGGTCTTGTGTTATTTCATCAGTGTTGCTTATAGGCATATTCAACATTTAACAGAAGGATCATGAGCCATCCAAGTTGTGAGGTAAGGGAATAAGGTTTGTCTACTAACCCCGAAACAAGATCACTGTACGTGACCTACATCCTCCCCTGCAAGTGTCAAAAATGATGACATCTCAGTAGCAAAGCAGCTGCTGTACATTGAGCCGCAGAGGAAGCAACCCAAGTAAAGCAGGAAGAAGAAAGGCTTTAAGAATGCACTGAAGTAAGCACCTAATGATGGAGCACAGCCAAGCATTCATGGGAGAAGATGAACTCAAGTGGTGGGAGCTAAAGGTGCTGCAGTAAAGGAGAAAAGAGTGAGTGGGCAGAAGAAAAAAATGTCAGGTTTTTTAGTCAATTGATGTTGCTAGTCAGCCAGTTTAAACATGTGCTAAAAATCTTTTGTAGCTGATTATTTTATTATTAGCATTATTTCTTCTAATGATGAACATCAAATATAGATATATGTGTGATATATTTTATATTTTTAACCTTTTTATTAATGAATTATACTCATACATCTTAATGCAGTACAGGATGGTAGAGGAATACATGCACAAGTTACTCAATTAGCCCTTACCCAATTCTTGCCCCATTTCCTCCCCCTTCCCTCCTCATGTTTGGATTAGTGATTGACTTTGATATGTGTGGTAATATATATCATGTGATATAATTTAGTTGGCATTGAGTAGGTATTAGGTACATGAAAAACATTCTGTTGAATTTCCTTAAATTAAAAAAAAATCAGAGTTTGAAAATAAGACTAACTGTATGCTAGCCCGAAGAACAATGCAATGTGTTTGTGTTGGGAGAAGAATTTTGACATATGGATGTTTTAAACTCACATATTAGTGAATGGACTTGCACATGTGCCACTGGGATGAACGCATTTTAAATAATGATGTCATCACTTTAAAACCACTGCAAAATTGTCAGTTTACTTTCTCTAAAAGAGGCATTTTTACTTTTAGATTGAATATTCAGTATCTTTTATGTAACTAGGTTGTTATTACACAAGCTCTTCTGTCAATACACTATCAATCACTGAAGGTGTGAGGATTATTATCTAGTCAATATTTCCTGAACAGCAATTTTCACAGGAAAGATAATTACAAAAGACAAAAATGGCCATTATCTGGGAAGTAGTTTACATGAAATAACATCAGAAAAATTTAGGTTAAAATTCTGATTTTAACACTACTACTAGTAGTATATGTAGCATATTTTAGATTTTTTTAAGGCTTAGATTTGTCATATAAAACCTTGGTTAAAAATATTAATTTTATATGTTGGTTACAATTATATATGCCATATTATCAGTTATAAGGATTGGCAAAAGTTAGAATCATAAAAAATGCCAAGTATTATATTTGCATATAAATTTTAAAATGCCATTTTAAAATTTAAAAGTACTATTAAATGCCAAACTGGGCTTTTCTACAAATACATGCCTTCTGTTTAGTTTACAGAAATCCCAACATTAAGAGATTTATAGGAGTGAGCTATCATTACAAGAAATTATGAATGTAATTTAATTGAGAAGTCACACATTAAAAGAGTTTTCTTAAAATATTAACTACTATGTATTTCAAGAAAGATAAGCCTGAAAGATATATCACCCTACCCCAACAAAAACAAAACCAGATGACAGAAGTCTTTTTTATGATGTTTTTTGAAGATTTTTCATTTTATTTCCTTGACTCAGCCAGACTATTGTGCCTTTCATTACGTATGTCTTAATGCACAGAATTAACTTTCTCTGGAAAGTTAATACCTAGAATAATGAGATTTGTATGACTTATAGAAGTGTTGCTGTGTGCGGCTTAAGAGGTGATACATATCAGAGATATTCAGTTAATAAATCTGTTCTTTTGATGCATAACATATCTCTCTACAGAGATGATTTTTTTATTTGCTCATTTATGCTACATTAAAACTACATGATTCCCACAGGCAGAAGGAACAGATTTCAATAATAGTAGTATTTTTTTAGAATAATGTGTACAACTTTAAATCTTATGATAAACTTAGGAAACATCTATAAAAGAGGAAAATTTATAAAGGAGAAAAATAATTTTAAGTTCTGCCAGTGTTAAAAAAAAATACGTGCAGTTTTTGTTAAAGAAGCTTCTATATCCATTTTCTTCTTTCTTAAAAGAGTGCCTGTGATTAAAAAGTGTATTCCAGCAATACTTTTGTAAATGCATTACTACTGCATTCATACCATTAGCCTCTGAACAGATGTCAGAAGGTAAAGACTGGCTGCCTCTAGATCAAGTCGCTGCTGCCAACTCTCGCGAGCTTTGTCAGTAACAGTTGATTGTAATGTCAGAGCAGTCCAATTTACAGGCTGGAGCAGCAGCTGCATCCTGCATTTCCCTGAAGCATTACACGGCTTCCACTCCTTGCAAACTTTATCATCTTTTTTTTTTTTGCAGAGGGCCGGTAAGTTGCTTTGAATTTACACTTTTATGTAGAAATGCAAGTTCTGAAAAGCTCACTCTGTGGGAGGAGTGCGATTTCTTCACATGTCTTTTTGCCCCTTTGGGGAGCAGCCACTGAAGCTTGTAAGTGGGACAGATGAAACAAGTGAGCAGGCACATGCGTCAGATCGTTCTGTTTTTCGGGGAATACAGATTTAGTCCATGTATTTGCTGAGGGAATAATGAATTTATTGTGCATGGCATAAAGATGCATAGCTCTTGTGGAATCCCTGTGGTACACAGCTCCCCAAGGAAAAATATGCTGCTACTTAACCATTAAATAAATGCATTGATAAATTAATCTCTCCTTAAAAGAGTAACAAAAGTAGTCTTCAGCCAGGCTTGATCTCCCCCGCCCCAACTTTTTTAAGTGGCTGAAAATAATAGTTTACTTATTGATTACTTAATAGGGCACTTTTCTTAATCAATTATTTTTTCACCTAAAACTTTCAGAATATCAACTAACAAGGAGAAGATCAAAGTTTCTTTCGGGTAAAAGGAAAATAGATTTTCTAATTCGATGTACAAACTTTTCCCTGTTTGTGCTCTTTAATTTTACATGTATGTTTACATTGTAGCAACATTTTTAAGTTTATTATTGTTTTTATCATTGTAGAAATCAAAAGCAAATATAGTAGTTCTGTTCAGCCATACTCTTATAAACCTAGCATTATATTCATGACTTCATTTCCAGTTTAACCAGAGCATTATATGTTAAGATATAAAATGCATGAGATTGAACAAAATGGAATATAAACAAAATTATTTCTACGTATATATATTTATTTATTTTATGTGTAGATCTTCTAAATCCTTTTTAATATATTTCAACTAAGACCTATTATTAGTGGTATATGTAATGCTTCCTTAATATAAACTTCTTATTAGTAGTGATAAATAAAAATATATTTCACTTTTATAAATACTTTGCTTAATGATAAGAGGGAGCTTCTGAATCATTGCTTAATGTTTTGAATAATATTCATTAGAGTTCTCTATAGCTATATAACCACATGAACTTCGGACCCCAAATATAATTTCTAATTGGACTTTCAAAGTTCTGTTTTATTTTCCTAGCTGTGTTATTTTTATTTGTGATCTCACACTTCTTTAAATGTAAGAAATGTTTAAGATGTACTCCATATTTCATTTTTATAAAATTTAAGCTAATAATATTTTAACAGTCTATATCTACAAATTTAGTTCTTGCTTTCATTCATTTATTGGTGATCATTCACAAAATATGTATAAATTATAAACTTTTTTGCTTTGATGCATTTTTCTCACCTCTTCTCATTTTTCCTAAACTGTACTCTCAAAGATGTTCCAGAAGTATAATTGAGATAACAACCAGAGAGCAGAATTAACTTCCAAAAAAGACTCAGTAGATCTAATGATTGAGTGTTCAAATTATTTCTATAATGAAAGCTTGTGAATATTCTTCCTCATTATGAACAGATTGAGATCGTATGCTTCTCATACCTAATATAGTATCTGTTATCTGCTCACTACCTCTCAGTGTCCACAGGATATCTGAAGGATCCCTGAAAGACAGCGGCATAGTCTATTTTTAAACTGATTTTCTCAATCCTTCACTTCTGTTAACCAGCCACAAACAAGTGTTACAGGTGAGATAAAAAGACATAGTTGTTTTTCACCAAATAGTGCTGCTTTCTCTAGCTCACATAATATTACTTAGAAAACTCCCAAACATTTTAAGAGGACTTACTTTCAAATAAAAATATGTATTTTAATGTGACACTTTAAATGATTGAAAATTTATTCTGGTTGGAGGCCAGCCTCAGCTACTTAGAGAGGCCCTTCCCAACTTAGTGAGACCCTGTTTCAAAATTAAGAATAAAAAATAGGGTTGGGAGTATAGCCCAAAGGTAGAATAACCCTGGATTCCACCTCTAGTTCTGTAAACAAATAAATAAATAAAAAGCTCTAACTACATTGAGTATGTGAACATATGTATATTTCCATTCAAAACACAATTACTAATATGGCATATAACAGTATTCAACAGGTAGCATTTGTGTTGAAATTACATTACAATGAATGAATGCTAATAATGATTGTTTTTAATATTGCTAGTTACATTGTCAAAAAACAATGATTAAAATTCATATAAAGAATGCAATATAAAAATAAGATCTACTTGGAAAAAATTTAAATATATATGTAAATATATATGTAAATCACACTAAGTGACATAGGACTGATATTAAAACCTTTCAAGTGACACAGAAACTCTTTTAAACATAAACATTAAAATTACCTTGCTCATTGGTTACATACAAAACAAATATATTTTGTTACTAATTCTATAAGCTATGCAACAAAATAAGTAAGCTGTAGAAATAAAGTTATAAAAGTCTTAGATGACAAACATTACTAGCATTTTGTGTTTTTTTAAGTAAACTTTGAGTAAAACCAAAACAAAATCAACTCATGCTCTTTCTTTTGGACTTGCAAGGACAGGGACTGAGCTAGGCAAAAAGGAGGGATGAGGACAACCAGGGATACTGGAAGCAATTTATTAAAACAGCATAGAGTAAAACAGTTTCATATCTTACTGGTTTCACCTTGACAAGAGTAAGTCTTCAAAAAAGGAAGATTAGAATCCCTCACAGTGCTTCATTCTCCAAATATTAATCCCCTTTTATTTATGAGAAAGGGCTTAATGATTGTTGTAAAATACAAAGAGACAATAATAGCATTGCTTCTACAACTCCCATCAAAAACATATAATCCCCTTAGTAAATTTTAGGTTCCCAGAAACTTTAAATTATTATTATTACATGTTATTTAGTCATTATTCTTATAACACAATGCATTACATTAATATGATTATAATAAACTTTAGATATCATCAGTAAAGTGCTAAATCTGTTGTATGCTTCAATAATACATTTTATTGATCTTAGTACATATTCAAATGTATGAAAATATCATACAAAATAGTCTGTGATGATATAAAATAAGATTAATAGCAATAATTTTATATGTAGGTATATTTGCAGATACATATGAGGACTGATAAAATTATGTTTATATACTTATCCTCATTAATTATTGAGCTCTAAACTAAATGCTATAAAACATGGTTGAATTTGTTAGATTTTTCAAATGATTTTATCAGTGCCCTATAATAATACAACATAGATTCAAAGTGGTACATTTATATTTGCACACATAACTTGGTGGGTTTCCCTCCAAATCTCAGCTCTGTCCCTCTCCTCCTTGTAAATGTAAGATTGGTAGTGATACCCTTTATAAGATCATTAGAATGAAAAAAAAAAGAAACTTGATTGGTAGTTGTCCTGTGAGCTTTCATGAGTGAAGCTGATTGAAAATATCACTCTTCTAGGTCTGGAATAAATTTTCAGGATAGTTCCCATTTTTTGTCTTCTAAATTTTATAAATTATAGGAAACAAAAACTAATACAAATGTTCAGTGTTGGTTGCAGCGGTTGGATTTAACTATAGCATCAAATAAAATATAAATTTTCTGCATATTTAGACCTTTTGTTATTGTTATATGAATGAAAATGAGTACTTGTAAATAAATACTTTCATTGTGTTTTTTAAGTATCAAGATGTTCGTTCATTAAAATTACATTTGAATTACATATTTATGTTTCTCTTTAGCACATGGAGTTTTTAGATACAATATTTAATTTTTTAATTTAAAAGAAACTTCATTCTGCATTTTGATTTTTTGATAAAACATAAATCTAATGGTCTCTTTATATCTCAAATATCACTTAATAAAATGTTAAATATTTGTTATGTTATAGTTTATAAATATTTTTTTGCATCTTACACTTTTCCATATAATTTCTCACCTTTTGTCTTCTGATTTCAGTCATTTTTTTCTACCATCAAATCAGAAAGAACTCTGACTATACTAACACATTTAACTAGTTATATATGTTTTAATCAATAAATTAAAAGATGTATATTGTACAAAATTGCTTTTAACCAGTATCTACTCACACACATTATAATACCAGTCATTGCTCTCAGCACTGAGATTTTACTTAAGACAGAGAAGTCCCTCACAGTTTTCAAATTTGACAAAAATTGCCTGGTCTATATACCTGACCCTCCTCAATATTCTGTGTTTTAAAATAGGCCTTTATATTTAGAGCAGGTTTGTTAGTTTTTATAATTTATAAGATAAATTGCAACTGCTGTAGTTTTGTTTCTTAACATTCTCTGGATACACTGTCTAAATTCCTTCTTGACTCTAGAGTAGGATTGTAGAAAGAAAGAAATCACCAGGCAAGAAGACCATAAGAGGACTGAAGCCGAAGGGACAATGATAAAAATCTCTGGATCCTTGAAATTTTTAAATTTATTTTACAGTTCTGTCATCAGCCAGTTAGCCATGATATTTCAGAAAATACTTGAGCTTGTATTTCCTAACTAATGTAGAAATTAAATGTGACATAAATATATCATCACTTAATGAGAAATTTGATGTGACTGTGTATGGTAGAATACTATATATGCTTATAATTAATTTATGAGGGGCCACAAGTGTTGTGTGGATATACGTCACTGTCAAAATAATTTACATTATGATGTGAGACTATAATGTACCAAAAAAGTATACTTAACCAATTAATACTATACAAACATTCCTTTTAGAATACTCTATTTCTGCCGGTCATGGTGGCTCACGCTTGTAATCCCAGCATTAGGGAGGTGGAGAACAAAGGATCTTGGTTAGTGGACAGCCTCAGTTACTTAGCGAGAGGCTTTGCAATTTAGTGAGACCCTGTTTCAAAAAATATAAAAGACTAAAAAAAAAATGGGCTGGGGGTGTAGTTCGGAGGTATAATGCCCCTGGGTTCCATCCCCAGTACCACAAAAAATACTATATTTTTTAATAGAGATTTGCTAATGAATATTTCCAAAATGAAAAAAAAACCTTTTACTTTCTACTTATGTCTTTTTAAAACTGAAAATGGAAATACCAGTTTTCTTTTTTATCTACTTAGGCCTTTAGAGTGAGATTTATCTGTTTTCATAAGTTTTTAAGATGAATAAGAATTATTTTAGTAAGTTATCACCGATAAAGTATAACACTACATGTAAGAGGCTGATCGAACTTTCAACTTACCTCTCTTTCAGAGATCAATATGCAGAGAAAGCACACAATCATAAGAATACCATTTCTCTTGTGGTTTCTTCTATTCTGCATGCTTATTGGGAAGTCTCACACAGAAGAAGACATCATAATTACAACCAAAACGGGAAAAGTCAGGGGCATGAACTTGCCAGTTCTTGGCGGTACAGTAACTGCCTTTCTTGGAATCCCTTATGCACAGCCACCTCTGGGTAGACTTCGGTTCAAAAAGCCACAGCCCCTGCACAAATGGTCAGAAATCTGGAATGCTACAAAGTATGCAAATTCTTGCTATCAGAACATAGATCGGAGTTTCCCCGGCTTCCCTGGATCAGAGATGTGGAATCCAAACACTGACCTCAGTGAAGACTGCTTATATCTTAACGTGTGGATTCCAGCACCTAAACCCAGAAATGCTACTGTTATGATCTGGATCTATGGCGGTGGCTTTCAAACTGGTACATCCTCTCTACATGTTTATGATGGCAAGTTTCTGTCCAGAGTTGAAAGAGTTATTGTAGTTTCAATGAACTACAGGCTGGGTGCCCTAGGATTCTTAGCTTTACCAGGAAATCCTGAAGCTCCAGGGAATATGGGTTTATTTGATCAGCAATTGGCACTTCAGTGGGTCCAAAAAAACATAGCAGCCTTCGGTGGGAATCCTAAAAGTGTAACTCTTTTTGGAGAAAGTGCAGGAGCCGCTTCCATTAGCCTCCATTTACTTTCTTCCAGAAGCCACCCATTGTTCACGAGAGCCATTCTTCAAAGTGGATCGTCGAATGCACCCTGGGCAATCATGTCTCTTTATGAAGCTAGAAATAGAACATTGACCTTAGCTAAATTTATTGGTTGCTCTAGAGAGAATGAGAAAGAGATAATAAAATGCCTTCAAAATAAAGATCCCCAGGAAATACTTATGAACGAAGCATTTGTTCTCCCCTGTGAGAATCTCCTATCAGTGAACTTCGGTCCAACTGTGGATGGTGATTTTCTCACTGACATGCCAGACACACTACTCCAGCTGGGACAATTTAAAAAGACTCAGATCTTGGTGGGCGTTAACAAAGACGAAGGGACAGCTTTTCTAGTGTACGGTGCTCCTGGTTTCAGCAAAGATAACGATAGCATCATAACTAGAAGGGAATTTCAAGAAGGTTTAAAGATGTTTTTTCCAGGAGTGAGTGAATTTGGAAAGGAATCAATTCTTTTCCACTATTCAGACTGGTTAGATGACCAGAGACCTGAAAATTACCGGGAGGCTTTGGATGATGTTGTTGGAGATCACAACATCATATGTCCTGCCCTGGAGTTCACTAAGAAGTTTTCACAAGGGGGAAATGATGCCTTTTTCTACTATTTCGAACACCGATCCTCCAAACTTCCTTGGCCAGAATGGATGGGAGTTATGCATGGCTATGAGATTGAATTTGTCTTTGGCTTACCCCTGGAGAGAAGAGTTAATTACACAAAAGCTGAGGAAATTTTGAGTCGATCCATCATGAAATTTTGGGCAAATTTTGCAAAATATGGGTAAGTGCTGATTTTTGTAACTGTTTTCTGTTTTTTGTTTTGGTGTGCTTAGTGTTGCTTGCTTTCTGAAGTAGAAGTCATCAAAGGCATATAAAAATTTTAATTATTTTTGTAACTAAGCTGGCTTTTATATTATGTAGTGAATTTTAATTATTTGTGTCAGAGTGCTTTAACACAAATTATCACAGTACGTTTTATGAAAATATTTTTCTAATTTCATTTCCAAAGTATTACAAAACATATTAGCCAAGATTTATATGGAAATAAATGATTGTCTCAAGAACTGCAGTTATTGTTACAATGTTTTTTAACCTGCATCCTTATAGTTTTCAAAGACTTAGGAAAAAGGAGGGATCTATACATATATATGTATATATTTCTTTTTATATATAAAAGGAGAATATATTCATACTCTTAAGCTTGGTTCAGTGTGGTACCTGTTACATAAAGAAACCTATCTTTGCTCACAAAATGAAGGAGAAAGGTGGTGATGGAATTTTCCTTGAGATTACCCAAAATGCATAGCACTGACGATTTTATCAATTTATGTCCTAAGAACACTCAAATAACCTGTGCTTCAAAGTACCTGCGGGTATTCTCACATTTACTAAGCTCTTTGCCTAAGGAGATTTATGCCTGGCATTAGGTTATCAGAGACCGGACTAGAACAATTTTTCCATATATATAATTTTATCATTATTTTTATAATTGTTGATGCATTGTAATTATATTTCATAGTAAAATTTAAAGTGATACATTCATATATGAACCTGACACTTATTGTATGTCCTTCTTCCCTCATCTAGTATTAATAATGTAACAATTATGTCCTCTAAGGCAAAAAGAAAGACAGATGGTTCCAGATTTACAGTTGTTCTAGTTATACATTTTTTACTTTTCTGTGTTGCAAAAGTAATGCCATTTATTATGAATTGTACTTTGAATTTTGTTCTTTTTGGGATTAGCTCTGAGGTGTGATACACTTTCAGGATGATGTATTGTAACAATGAGCCATAGCTCTCAGTCAAACACAAAATAACAAGGGGAAACTATAGTTGGCCATGTAGTATCATGATAAGCTATAATGTTCAGTAGGCTAGCTGTATTAAATGCATTTTTATTTATGATATTTTCAATTTACAGTGAGTTTGTCAGGATGTAACCCCATCATAAATCAAAGACCAATTGTAATTTGACATACTTATGTGTATTTAAAGAAAAATATGATCTTTTTAATGTATTTATACATCTAAAAGAATATATATCAATGTGAACAATAAAAAATTTTAGAATCTATTTTAATGGAATGCACATATTAATGATAAAATTGATTTACTAATTTATGATTCTTTAATAATTGTAATTAATATTGATAATGATATTATTACTTTCTGATTTTAATTTATACCCTCATTTTTCCAAAATTCTTTGCATTCTTTATTACTATATGTATCATCCTACAGTATAAGTTGCAAGGTATTATTCTCAAAATCATGTGATATTTATTCACTTAGAATTAAACAGCTGCTACAGTCTTATTGCCACAAATAATACCCAATGATTCCTGAGTATATGGTGGGCCAGTGGTTTCGGAAATGCAGATTCCAAGCTCAGCTGCAAGGTGCAGCTGTGTTCTTGCTGTGTGTCCTGTTTATAACATGATATCACAAGCTAGAGCCCCTCCACAAGTTACTATTCACTTCCCAATATCAGTGACACCAAAGTAGAGAAACTCAACTAGTCTATACTTCTCTACAATCCTCAAATGGGATATTAAGAAATGAAAAATAACTGAGAAAGGAGGGTCACAGATTCAAGTCCAGCCTCAGTAGCTTAGTGAGGACCTAACTATTTAGTGAGACTCTTTTAAAAAAATTGATTTTTTTTGCAGTACTAGGGATGAAACCCAGGGGCATTCTATCTCTAAGCTACACCCTCAGTGGTATATTTTATTCCTTATATAGAAACAGGGTCTCACTGAGTTGCAGAGGGTCTCGCTAAGTAGCTGAGGCTGTCAGTGAACCAGGATCCTCCTGTCTCAGCCTCTCGAATGCTGGGATTACGAGCCTGTGCCACCACACCCGGCTTCTTTCAAAAATTTAAAAGAAAATGATTAAGGACTGTATCTCAATTTCCTGTATGGGGTATGGGTAAAGTCAGGAGAGAGCCAGGGAAAATGGGAGACTATATAATGCACCAATAAATGTACAAAAATAAAAACTAAGTAAGTCTATGACAACTATTTGCAATCTTCATTAGAGTAAAATTTACATATAGTATAATACACACATATTGGCTCATAGTTCAATAAGCTTTAACCAATGTATATAAAACATAAATCAGTTACTTTGTTACTCTCAGTTGATTGCTATTTCCCTTGGAATACTTAATACAGTTTCATCACTCATTTTTTTTTCAGTTTGGGAATATTATAAGTAAAGTTTCTTTGAGTATTTTTGCATAAGATTTTCTTGATACTTTTTCTCTTTAGAAATGTAAAGAAGTATAAAAGCTATTGCTTGAAAATATAAAAGTGCAAGTTTACCTACTTAAAATAATGTCTGCTTTCCTTAGTTGAAAATTAATTTTGTGGTACTGGGGATTGAACCCAGGGGATTCTATCTTTGACATACATATCCAGCCCTATTTTATTTTACTATCTATTTATTTATTTTATTTTATTTTATTTATGTAGGAACAAGGTTTTATTCATTGTAGAGAGCTTTACTAAATTGCAGAGGCTTTGGGTAAACCTGCAATCCTCCTGTCTCAGTCTCCCTAACCATTGGGATTACAAATATGTGCCACCACGTCTGGCCTTTACTGAAAAATTTACACTATCAAAAACAATGCTGCATATCCCCATTGTGCCACATCTTTAGCATTTTAAATTACTAGTCTTTTTCATGTAGCTATTCTATTGGGTTTGTAGTGACATCTCATTGTGATTTTTTTTTCTGACAGCTAATGACTGGAACATCTTTTTATGTACTTAATGATCAGTTGTATATGTTTTGTATATGCATATTTTCAACTACATTGATTTTAATTTAGTTGGATCTAATTATCATAAATGATAAGATTTTATATACTTAGGATGCAAATTTTATTTTTTAAATATTTTTTCCTAGTCTTTATCTTACTATTGAATTTTAAAATAAATTTCTTAATATTTTAAAGAGAAGATTTTATTTTATTTCATTTTATTTTTTGTGGTACTCAGGATTGAG